>NC_142535.1:6102500-6402500 GCF_056151865.1 Erythranthe guttata | reverse complement strand
AATGTTCGATTCTCGAGACGACATGGCTGGTATGTTGCATGATGCAATGGGAATTTCGAATAAAAATATGGAGCAGGATAATGACCAACAATCGACCTTTAGTAATTTAAATGGAGCTGATGAAGAAACAAAGAATTTCATTAAATTATTGCGAGATGCTGAGACTCCATTATTTCAGGGATGTAAAAAGCAGACAAAGTTATCTTTTATTGCTCGATTGTTGCAACTGAAGGTCTTATGTCGTTGGACTAACCACTCAGTGGACTTGCTCCTTGAATTGTTGAAAGACTCGTTCCCTGATGATGTAAACTTACCAGCTAACTGCTATGAAGCCACCAAAATAACAACAGAATTGGGTTTCACATGTAAGATTATCGATGCATGTCATAATAATTGCATGTTATTTCGTGGTGAAGATGAAAAATTGGATAAATGTGAAATTTGTGGTGGAGCTAGATATGTCGATGATGTTACAAAGATAGCAAAAAATCGAATGAGGTACTTTCCATTGAAGCCGAGGTTACAGAAGTTGTTCATGTCGTCAAAAACTTCTTCGCTTATGAGATGGCATGCTGAGAAACGTATAGATGATGGGATACTTCGGCACCCCGCTGATAGTCAAGCATGGAAAAACTTTGATGAGAGAAATCCAACCTTTGCGAGTGATATTCGCAATGTTAGACTTGGCTTAGCAACAGATGGATTCAACCCTTTTGGAACAATGAATGTTAGTAACAGTATTTGGCCAGTTGTGCTACTGACATACAATCTACCTCCGTGGCTTTGTATGAAGCAACCTTCGCTCATATTATCCATTATCATTGATGGTCCTAAAGGACCGGGAAATAAAATTGACGTGTTCTTGCAACCGTTGATTGATGAATTAAAGGAGTTGTGGGATATTGGGGTACAAACCTATGATGCTTCAGCTGATCAGGTTTTTCAATTGCATGCTGCTTTGCTATGGACAATCAGTGATTTTCCTGGTTATGGTAATATATCGGGTTGGTCTACAAAAGGTATGTTTGCTTGTCCCAATTGTGGTAAAGATACGCAGTCTAAATATTTGAAGAATGGCCATAAATTCTGCTATTGTGGTCATCGTCGTTTCTTACCCACCGGACACAGATTAAGGAGGGATAGAGTATCCTTTGATGGGACAATAGAACTGAGGCAGAAGCCAACTCCTCTATCCGTGGCAGATTTACTACGTGAATTAGAAACCGTACCTACGGAATATAAAAAAGAGGATGTAAGAAAGAGATGGATGCAAAATAATACCAAAAAGAGGAAAGTTGAAGAAAGCACACAAAGTATTTGGAAAAAGAGAAGTATCTTTTTTGAGTTGCCATATTGGGCTGGCAATCTTATTAGACACAATCTTGATGTTATGCATATAGAAAAGAATGTGTGTGACAATGTACTCTTTACATTGTTAGGTGTTAAAGGTAAAACAAAAGATAATCTTAATGCGAGAAAGGATCTCCAATTGCTGAAAATCAGAAGTTCTTTGCACCCAATTCCAAGACGCAATGGAGCTTTATATTTGCCCGCGGCATCATTTACAATGAGTAAACACGAGAAAAATATATTTTGTGGTGTGCTAAAGAGACTCAGACCTCCTGATGGTTATGCGTCCAATATATCTCGTCATGTACAATTAGAGAAACAGATTATATGGGGTTTAAAGAGCCACGATAATCATGTTCTCATGCAAAAGATACTTCCAATTGCTGCACGTAGAGCATTGCCTAAGAATGTAGTTGATGTTTTAATTGAATTAAGCAATTTCTTTCGGACATTATGCTCTAAGATGAATTCTGTACACGATTTAGAGAAACTTCAAGATCGGATTGTTCTCACGCTTTGTCATCTGGAGAAAATTTTTCCTCCTTCGTTTTTTGACATAATGGAACACTTGCCTGTACATTTGGCTGAAGAGGCAAAAATAGCTGGACCTGTACAGTTTCGGTGGATGTACCCTATTGAGAGGTAATTTAAAATATTTATTGAGCATTTATCTGCATAAGAATAGCATGTTAACGATTAATCTACATATAAATTGATCAGGTATCTATCTACTCTAAAGAAGTATGTACGTAATCGAGCACATCCTGAAGGCTCAATTGCGCGTGGGTATCTAATGGAAGAATGCATGAACTTCTGTTCTAGATATCTTAATGATGTTGAAACTAAGGAGAATCGACTACCTCGTAACTATGACGGAAATAATCTCATGGGTCGACGTTTATTCTCGGGAAAAAGGTCTACCATTGACAAAGATACATTGCTTCAAATCCATCGTTATGTGCTCGCAAATGCTGATACAGTTGCACCATATCGAGAGTAAGTAGCCTCAATTATTAAAATTATTTTATCTATTATTTCAAATATTAAATAAATTTTACAATTATATTTTGAAAAACATGCAGCATGCACCAAGTAATAATTAAAAGAGAAAAGCCCCGAGCAACTCCTAGGGAAATCCAGTTTATACACAGCCAAACTTTCTATATATGGTTCAAGGCTTATGTAAGTAAATTAAATATTAATGTATTAGTACATAAATTTTAGATTTTCAAATCATTATTTGACATCTGGTTATAAAATAATGCAGGTTCAAAGCTTGCAAGAAGCTTCCGATCCACAACTTACTGGAGAAATAATTGCTCTTGCTAATGGGCCAATTCCACATGCAACCAAATACAATGCATGCATCATTGGAGGGTATCGGTATCGTGTGAAAAGTAAAGATATACACAAGAAAACTCAATGTAGTGGGGTTGTTGTCAATGCAGATACATTGAGTTTCGCTAGTGCTAAAGATAAGAAGCCTCGGTCTGGGAATGTCTCTTACTATGGAGTTTTAACTGATATAATTGACATTCAGTACACAAAAGACATTCAATTTCTAATGTTTAAATGTGACTGGGTGGATAATGAGAGGGGAGTTAAACAAGATGAGTTCAAGTTTACGCTTGTAAACTTTAATTATCTTATGTATGAGAGGAATTTACCAACTGACGAGCCTTTTATTTTAGCAACTCAGTCTCAACAAGTTTGGTATATTGCTGATCCCGTGGAGTCAGATTGGAATGTAGTGGTAAAAATGTCAAGAAGAGATAGTTTTGACATCTATTCCACTATTGAAGCCGAGAAACATAGCAGTTTACAACTTGATGATGGTATTCCAAATCGAAATGAGGATGTTTGTTGGGTGAGGGAAGGAGTAGAAGGAGTTATTGTGGATGCGGTAGTTGGAACAGTTGATCATAATGAAATAGAAACTGATATGGATGTAGAAGATGATTTGGATGAATAAATATTAGTAAATAACTTTTTTCTATTGGTGCATGAATACATATCTTTTTGATGAAAGTCATTTACATATACGAATGTAAATATTTTATTAGGTGCAAGCATGGGCAAAGGAAATCGGAAAGAGTGTGGTACGATGGCAGAGAGACTTCAAGTAATGAAGAAAAAGAATAACTTAAATGAGCAGATCATGCCTTCTTCACCAGGTACACAGCAAACGCGTTCTCAACAACTTGTTCCAAATAGACCACAAATGAATCTTCATCCTGGGCCACAAACATATTCTCGACAAAATGAAGAGGAAGTCATCCCTGAGACACAAACTTTTAATGCCTCTTCAAGTAGAGGTACACTATATTGATTGTTTGAATTTTTTTTTTTAAATAATTATTTCACAGTTGGTCTATTTTTGTTCATTAATTGTTTTGATAGGACCTGCTGCAACTAATTCAACAACAAATAAATTAGTACCTATTAAAAAAGGAAGAGGTCCTGCACAGTTTCCTAAAGGTTGGGGCACAGGAAAAAAAATTGAAGTCACATTGGACAAACATTTTAGAGTGATCGGGGCTGGAGTCAATCAATATAAAACAGGAATTGGATGTTTAGCTCGTATAGGGACTAAATTGCCACTGAACTATGTGGAATTTAATGACATACCACAATATCTCAGAGACATGGTTTGGGAGGAGGTGGAGGTTAGATGAATCATTATTTCCTTTCATTTATATATTATTGCATCTATTATTTTATTATATTTGAGAATTTGGATTTTGTATACTTGTGCTTGATTAAAATCCATTCTTCAGTACAATACATTTCTCCCTCCTAATGCGAAGGATGTCGTATTGGCTGAACTAAAGGACATATGGAGGAAATGGAAACATGAAATTAAAGTGAAATACTTTCTACCACACGAAAATGATGCAGAGTATCTCTCTCAGTTGCCGTCTGAACGCATAGAGTTAGAACAATGGTTGGAACTAGTGGAATATTGGAAGGATAAAAATGTAAAGGTTAGCTTTTATACCATATGTTTTTTTTTTTTTTTGCATTAAAAATATATTTTTTTCTTAATAATAATGAATTTATGCACACATAATGATAGTTAATTGCTGAAAGAAATGCCAATAATGTTGGGGCAAAACAATGCTTGCATAGAACAGGGAGGACTTCATTTGCTGTTTTGGAACAAGAGGTATGAATTATCCCTTTTGTTTTACATCGACAGTACTTATAAATGAAAAATTAAAATATAGTATTACAATATTTCTAATTATATTTCTATAATTAACTCAGATGATGATGAATGGGATAGATCCTACTAGACTTGATGTGTGGATGGAGTCTCGATCTCGAGCAAACGGCATCGATGATGATGATGACATACGAGATTTGCATGTAAGCTAACTTTCCACATATAGTACTTAGTTTATAATTTTTAAATGTAAAATATATACTTATTCCATATAATCAAAATTTTATTTAATAGAATTTCTTTACTGGAGAATTATCTAAGAGACCAGAGTCAGAAAGAACAAAGGAATTCAAAGAAGAAATTTTCAAAAATGCCATGGGAGAAGATAAGCACAATCATCTGAGATGCTTAGGAAGAAAACATAAAATTGATGCAACCCTTGCATCAATGAGCTTCCCACACGAAGATAAGGATGAGTTGCAAAAGCTTAAAGAAGGACTGTTGGAGGAAAAAGAAAAAATGCTACAAATGAAAGAAGAATTTATTTATGAGAAAGAACAATTGCTCTTGGAGAAGGAAAAAATGAATAATCTTACTCAGAAGTTGGAATTATTCATGACTCAGTTCTCTACAATATCTTCGAACAAATCACACAATTCTCAGGTAAGTATTCAAATATATAATTGAGTCCAAAATTTTAAATCTTTAACAAAAATTTGACATAAATTTCTAGGATGAGGATGCATCTATCTTGCGAGAACCAACTTCCAGAGAATCTGGAAATGCTCGTGAACAACAAGTACTTAATCTATCTATTATACTATCATTTCCAATGTGTGTGTGTCTCTCTCTATATATATATATGTATATGCATATTAATGTGTTTGTACATTATGTTATCTAAAATGTAGTTGTTGAATTTAACTTATAGGTGGGAAATGATGGCCCAAGACTTAAGAAACAAAAGAGCCTGGTAGACTTTTTTGAACCAATTAAGGTACAATAATTGATTTACAGATAATCTTGTTTAATAAATAACTAGAAATGAATACTAAATGATTAAAATTTTGAGGAAGTACGTTTTTGTTCTTCTAGATTGGGACTCGTGTTCACTTATTTTGTCATGGAATACCGAAAAAAGTTGTGGCAGAGGGTGTTGTTGTTGATATAATTGATGATGAAGATGGAATTGGACATTCATTTGTGAATGTCTATATTGCAAAGATAGTGGAACCAAATGAAAAATTGCTTAAACCGTATTCGGGTGCTAAGACAATTGGAGAAGTAGTTCACAAATGCATCGAGTGGGAGTATGCGAATGTATGTAATTCCTCTCTTTTTTACTTTAACATTCAAAGTAATGCAATATATTTTATTCTTTGTAAAAAAATCACTTTTTACAAATGTTTTCTTAATTTTTTTGTATTACAGGTTATGGAGATCTAGATGATTGTGCATAGTCTTTACCGATGCGTATGAATATTTTGTTTTGTCAAGATCATGTAATTTTTCTTCTTGGTGTCTAGTTTTGATATAGAAATGAAATTTATTTTATGTTAATTATTTTGTTGGGATCAAAAGACCGATGTAATATGCTTAACGATTTTAGTGCATTATTTTTGTTATAGGATTTTATTTATCATATATTATAAGAAAGACTCAAGGTTTATATTTTATTAATTGATACTGTAATTTTTTTGTTCAGGTTTAATGTTACGAAACATATTTTACTAAAAAGTAATATGCGCACTATTTACTACCATGTAAGAAGTTGTAGTAATAAGAGAAATTATATGCTACAAGGTATATGTTGTAGCAAATGATTTGAATGTTTAGCTACAGTGGAATGCCGTACCAATTGGCCGATAGTGCGTAACAAAAATGTCACTTTTTGCTACAATGGAACCCGTAATAAATATAATCGCAAATTGTTACACATTTACGACAAAAAAGTACCCGTAGTAAATACTATGTGAAATCGTAGTAAAAACTATTTGCTACGATGACTTCCCGTAGTAAAGTATTGGTCACGCCTGCATTTGCGACGGGCCATAATTCGTAGCAAAATCGTAGCAAAAAGGTTTTTGCTACGAATTTCGGACAATTTGCTACGATTTCAAGTGGTAGTAAAAAGCGTTATTTCTACTAGTGTGAGTACCAGCGTTTACATATTTACACATACTCCAACCGTGACCTAGTTGACTGTCCGATTCTATGTTTGATCCGGTTTTAGCCAATTCTTCAAACTGAACATCACAAATCGAGCGCCGCAAATGAACTACACGAGCGCCAGTACCCAAACTTTCCGGTGAAGATTCATAACGATGCCTAATGCTATCCCGACTAAGTTGTCTACCAAACCAAAATCGGTAGTAACCCCCATGGCGAACTAAAAACGAAACTACACTAATTGCGAAGGATATAAAAAAGAACAAAGAACATTTATCCTTGAAGCAATTACAACATAATACCGTGGTTAAAGGAAACGCGACAACGCATATGCCCTCGGTCAGTTTTAAAATGCATGTTTTAACGGTTTCGTTCCGGATGCAATTAAACATGTACGTGCATGCTTTGGTAACGAGTTGCACCAAAACAAGCATAACAAATTCCCCGAAAATGTGAACCAATGGATAGTACCACTGTGCAGGTACTTTACTAGTAATTAGAGGAATTCGGAGCCGCACATATTTTTTGTTATATGTTGTTAAATGGAAAAATACCCATGCTATTATATATGATGAACCTTCCATGAGGGTGTAAAATTTTGGGCAATTTTTGATTTTCTGGATCGTTTTTTTTATCTCGATTTTCGTCACCATCTGAAATAAATTTAAAATTTTGGAGAAGACAGTATATATATTATCCCTATCTTCTCTTGCAAGTTTAGGATATACCTAATGCTAACCTAATTAAATATATTTATTTACGTTCAAGTGATTAATTACAAAAATAAATAAATAATAATAATCATCTAAACTATCAGGGCCGGTCCAACAAATTTGGGGGCCCTAAGCAAGTTTTCAAAAAAATCGTACCTTTTTTTTTTCGACAATATTATTGAACTTTTCCCCTCAACCGTGAAGATTACAAAATGAACCCTTCCATCACTAGTTTCATTCTACAAGTGTTTATTAAACTATCAAAACAAAAGTAATATATTAAATAATAAACTAAATGGAACAAAAAAGCAAAAAATAGTAGACTATGAGTAATCTTTATATATAAAAGAAAGGTTTTGCCCCGAAACCTTAATCCTATTTTTGTGAAATATTTGTAACCCTATGGGCTTTTCCGTCTATTCATGTTGATTATTCGTTTTCGGTTTCCTATTCGCGCAATATTTTGGGTGGTTTTCTGGCACGATCTAAAAACTTCTCCATGATTTTGGATGTTTTCTGCCACGGTCTGAAAAACTTCTCATATCCGTTGAAGAATTTTAACTCACCATTTTCAACTTCTCCGTTCCAATCGCAACCTTGGAAAACGAGAATTCTCCCAACTTTTTCCATCATCTTTGTTGTAATCCTTTCTCTCTCATATCCCTCATTGACTTTCTTTCTCCCCAACAAATTAACTCCCCTCTCAAATTTTCTTCATCACCCACAAAAGAACACCTTTATGTAACTTCAAGAAAGAAAAAAAATATATACTTTCGTTCTAATTATGCTTTTCTCTTCCTCCACTTCATCTTCAATTTTGTTTGTAGCAAACCGAGGAAAGACCCTGAATATGACGAATTCACAAAAATAGGATTAGGGTTTCGGGGCAAAACCTTTCTTTTATATATAAAAATTTCATTTGCGTAAGGCAAGTATTCAATTTATTGAATTCTACTGATTTCCCTTTCATTTTTTCTTTAATTTTATCTTCTTTCATAAAAATAGTTCGCACAGACAGTATGACAAATAAGAAGCCTCCATCTTTTTTTTCTCTGTAAATCAAAACAATCTCTATTTGTTTTTGTTGGGCCTCCGCCGGGATAGCACGAACTCCACATTGGTATGATATTGTCCAGACTGGGTCGGGCCCAACTGGTTTTGCTCTTGGGTTTCCCCAAAAGGCCTCTTACCAATGGAGTTACTATCCCCTCTATATAAACCATAGATCTTTCCCATATTAAACCGATGTGGGACATTGTTTGCACCTCAACAATCCTCCCCTCGAACAAAGTACCACATAGGTCGGACCACAAAGGACCACCGAGCCTCCCCTCAATTTGCGCCTGGGGCTCACACCACCGAGCCTCCCACCTGGAGCTCGTCGAGCCGCCTCCATTTGCGCACCGGGAGCTCACCATTTTTGTTCGGCACCGAGGATCCGGCAATTTCCACCACATGGTTAGATCTGGGCCATGGCTCTGATACCACTGTTGGGTGGCCGTTCAAATAGCATTAATATTACAGACATTTAATCAAATGAATTACAGATTAATAAGCCTAAGGGGAAGGGGATTAAGACTTAACAAATAAATTACAGAAATAAATAATAATAAGAACGAATCTGGGGCAGATCGAAAATTTGCCCGTTTTCAGCTCCGGTGGAGAAGATGACACAGCAACGGCTCAGTCCTCGTTTCTCGTGTCCACGTCCGGAGTCCAGTCGGCGGCAGCCAGCACACTCCCGGTGTCAAGCTCACAGATCCACGCCCAGCAGTCAGAACATCATCCGAGTGCTCAGATATCAGCCTCACTCCGACTGTAGTCTCAACCCAACCCAAAACCCCAACGAATCCAACTCACACACATAGTGTTTCCCCAGATCTGGTACCCTCACTCACAGAGGTCACGAAACCACTCACCACAGAGAGGTTTAAGACAAGAAGGTAGAAGATGGGAAGATTTCGTCGTTCTCGTGGTACTCTTCATCTTCAAGAAGAGATGTATATATACTCGTGCAGCTGCAGCAAGAAAGGAAAGAGAATCGACCGAATCTCCGACCGCCATGGAAATCGGCGAAAGATTCGGCCGTCGAGAAGAGAGAGAAGAGAGAAAGGTGCAGCTGCTAGGTTAGGGTTTGGAGGCATTGTGAGAGGGAGGATATTTATATGTGGCATGGATGGCTGAGATCGAGACTTGTCAATCAACGGTCCAGATTGACTCTGCTTGGGCTTTAAGTGAGCTGATGGGCCAACACCAAGGGAGTGGGCTGCACAAGGTGGGTTAGCAGTTTTGGGCCAAATAAACATTTGGGCCCCTTTTATCTAACAATCTCCACCTGGGCCCAAATGGACTATCGGGACAAAATTGGGATATGAGGTCATCATTGCCGTTTTAAATGTACCTGCACAATAAAACACGAAGTCAGCAACGTACATTAAGAAATTAATCACACAGATTAAAAATAGGGGCAGTCACAAAGACAACCCTTTAATTACACACAGTAATTAGGATTGAGAGATTAGGCTCAAGCTTTTCAAGCAAGAGCAAAACTTCTCGAGTGGGAGACACTTATTACCCATATCTGCTGGATTAAATTGTGATGGGATTTTTTCCATCTTGATAATACCTTGTTCCACAATATTACGAATAAAGTGATACTTAATCTCAATGTGTTTAGTACGATCGTGGAAAACCGGGTTTTTACATAATGGAATTCCTGATTGGCTATCCGAGAAAACAGTGACATCCTTTTTAAGAAAACCAATTTCGCGTAGAATGCCTTTAAGCCATATAGCTTCTTTCATTGCCTCGGTGGCAGCGATGTATTCAGCCTCGGTTGTAGATAGGGCTACAATATTCTGCAGTTGCGATTTCCAACTAATGCATGATCCACACAAAGTGAAAACGTAAGAAGTGGATGATTTCCTACTATCTCTATCATTCGCAAAGTTGGAGTCAACATAGCCAATTAATTCAATTTCAGTTTCAGATTTAGAAAAATTTAGGCCAACATGCAAAGAATGTTTCAAATAACGAAGAAGCCATTTCAAAGCTTCCCAATGCGGCATACCTGGGTTCGACATATAGCGACTCAAACAACTTACCGCATAAGCTATATCAGGACGAGTGCTTACCATCAAGTACATCACAGAACCTATCGCATTGGCATAAGGAATATTTTGCATAGAGTCAATTTCAGTTTCAGTCTTGGGGGACTGATCCTTACTTAATTGAAAATGGGCAGCTAAAGGCACGTTTGCAGGTTTAGCATTAGACATGGCAAATTTTTCTAAAATCTTACTCACATAAGAAATTTGATTCAAGAATAGCAAATTATTATCTCGATTGCGATCAATGTTCATGCCCAATATTTTCTTAGCATCCCCTAAATATTTCATGTCAAATTGTTCACTTAGACACATTTTCACATGATCAACAAATTTCACACAAGGGCTGATTATGAGCATATCATCAACATAGATCAACAACAAAATAGGCACAGAGCGAGTATCTTTGAAGTAAAGACAAGGGTCATAATCACTTTTCTTAAACTTCAATGAAAGCATGCAAGAATCGAATTTCTTATTCCATTGCCTAGGTGATTGTTTCAAGCCATATAAAGATTTTTTCAGCAAACACACATATTCAGGATTCTTAGCATCTACGAAACCCTCGGGCTGTTTCATGTAAATATGCTCATCTAACTCACCATGCAAGAAGCAGTTTTTACATCCATTTGTTTCAATTCCCAATTAAAATGCGCAACTAATGCAAGCATAATACGAACAGTGGTAAATTTAACAACGGGAGCAAAAATTTCAGTATAATCAATACCTTCATTTTGCGTGAAACCTTTGGCAACAAGACGAGCCTTATACCTAATGGAGTCTACCTCATCCTTAACCTTAAACAACCATTTGCAGTCTACCAAAGAGCAATTAGCAGGTTTAGGAACAAGAGTCCAGGTTTGATTAACATGCAAAGAGTTCATTTCTTCTTTCATAGCATTTAACCATTCAGCTGATTTATCAGTTTTTAGAGCATCCCTAACAGTTTTAGGTTCATTGCTATCTATAGATTCAAACACATTGAAAACATGAGAAGCAAGATGAAAACTATCAAAACGTTGTGGAGGCCTAGCATTTTCACGTCTAGGTCGATCTCTAGCAAGTTGATAATCAGACAAGTCATCCACATTAGGCAAGTCATGTTCAACATTTTGGTCATGCAAACTTTCAAGTATTTCAGATTCAATATCAGGCACATTTTCAGATTTAACAGTAGGCAACTCCACCTCATTTGGAGCAGCCTCTGAATTCACAGCATTATGCACAACAAGGCAAGGAAAAACAGATTCATTAAAAATCACATCACGACTAATAGCAGTTTTATAGCCATGTTCCCCTTTAACCCAAAGTCTATAACCTTTAACCCCTTCGGGATAACCCAAGAAAACACATTTCACAGAACGAGGTTCAAGCTTATCACTTTTATGATGCATGAATGCAGCAACCAAAAACACGTAAGTTGGACAAATCAACCTTTTTACCCGACCAAACACATTCAGGCAAATCACCATTTAAAGGCACATAGGGAGATCTATTAATCAAATAAGTGGCAGTCAAAACAGCCTCACCCCAAAACATAGTTGGTAAACCCGAAGTGGCGAGCATGGCTCGAACCCTCTCTAAAAGAGTTCGATTCATACGTTCAACCACCCCGTTTTGTTGAGGGGAGTAAGGAACAGTTTTGTGCCTTTTAATACCAGATTCAGAGCACATAGCATCCATTTCTTGATTACAAAATTATGTACCGTTATCTGTCCTAAGGGTTTTTATCCGTTTTCCTGTTTGGTTCTCAATATAAACTTTCCATGTTTTGAACTTATCAACAACATCAGATTTTTGTTTCAACGGGAAGACAAACACCTTACGAGAGAAATCATCAATGATGGACAGAAAGTAACGGTTCCCACCATGTGTAAGAACACTGGCAGGACCCCACACATCAGCATGCACATACTCAAGAATATCAGAACATTTAGAGGGATTGGGGGAAGGGGTTGGTTGAAAAGAAACACGAGTTTGCTTTCCAACGATGCAAGAGTCACACATAGCAACCTCAGACACTTTATCATTGCCAAAATAGTGATTGCTATGCAGAATGCTGAGGCCTTTATTACTAATATGACCTAGTCTATTATGCCACAGAACAGAATGATCACTTTGGACAACATTCACATAAGCAGATGATTCAGAATGACATACATACATATTTTGCATTCTTATGGTCTTAAAACATAGCAGATTACCCCTCATAATTTTCATGCAACCATTACCCCAACCACCATGAAACCCATCATCTTCTAAGATAGCACATGAAATCAGATTTTCACTCAAATTATGAACATGCCGCACATTTTGCAAAGTTAACACATAACCAGTTTCAAACTTTAAGCAAACAGTTCAAATTCCATGAACTTGGCGTTTTGTGCCATCAGCCATAGTCACATTGCAATTATTCAATGATTCATAGTGGGAGAAAACATGTTTCATAGGAGTCATATGATGTGAGCATGCAGAATCTAAAAGCCAATCATTTTCACCAAGAGATGATAGCACAGAATTCACACAAGCATGTTCACCAACCATAAACACATCACCAAGATTATTATCAGAAACATGATTAGCATGTTGATCATTAGAGTGCTTATTAGGCTTAGCACAGTTCTGAGCATAATGACCAGGTTCACCACAATTATAGCACTTACAACTGTTAAAACGAGTTTTCGGCTTACTCCTGCCCCTGCCCTTTTTCTTTTGAAAATTGTTTTGATGAGAACCATTTTGAGAAACATTTTGGTTAGAGGAGGAAGGCTTATTTGATAATCGGTTTTGCTGCCTTCCTCTCACAAAGTTCACCTCACCAAAACTCTTATTGCTTTTGTTAACTCTCAAATCCAGTTCTTTACTCTTTAAACCATTTATGACAGTGTGAAGAGAATTATTATCCCTGCCATACTTAATAGCAGATTTCAAATCGTTGTAAGAATCAGGGATTGCGTTTAACAAAACAATGGGAGTATAGTTATCAATACTTTTGTCTCCCGTCAGTTTAATATCCTGAACTAATCTGGTAAACTGATCTATGTTCTCATCAATATCTTTGGTTAGATCCAATTTGAATCTAAAAAACTTTTCAAGTAAAAACAATTTTGAGGGTAGAGAAGTTTCAGTGTATAGCTCGTCTAATTTTTCCCACAAACCTTTGGCAGAATCATGCATACCTACCTTTCTAATCACAGAGTCAGAAAGATTCAATATAATGGCAGAGTAAGCAAGTTCATCAACTTCTATTTTCTTAGAAGCAGTAGTTTCAGCAGCATAAGATTCATCAATAGCCACATAGCATCTTTATTGAATTAACACACCTTTCATTTTCTGTTTCCAAATAGAAAAATCACCCTTACCATCAAAAGGAGCCATAGAATAGACAGACATGGCAGCCATACAAATTTCAGCACAAAGCAAGATATTAGACCAATTTTTCACAATAGGCCAAAGTAGGGATAAGTGCATATGCAACAAGGATAGGCAATCTTGGAGACCCTCCCTCACAGGATTCCAGGGCACTTGCGGTCCGGTCAAGTGAGGTCAAGAATCCAAGTTATACCACCCTTTAATACTTATATATATAAGTGAGCAGTTTATATATATGCATCGGAAGAATAATGTTCACACAGAAGCAAGAGTGGCACACAGACCACAACAGAACACACAGAGTGGCTCACGGACCACGAATCACACAAAGTGGCTCACAGACGACAGAATCAAAACATAAGAGTGGCTCACGGACCACGAATCACAAAAAGTGGCTCACAGACCACAGAATCAAAACATAAGGCAGTACCAATCACAACAGAAACTAAATCCCAACCATAGGGGGTTTAGGGTACAATACCTGAGCGGAATCCGGTTGGATATCCGTACGCCCTATTTGAACGAGCACCCCCAACTTGACGATGCTCTGGTACCACTGTTGGGGTAAGCGGAATCGCTTACCGGTTGGATATCCGTACGCCCTATTTGAAGGTTCACCCCCAACTTGACGATGCTCTGGTACCACTGTTGGGTACCCCGCCGGGATAGCACGAACTCCACATTGGTATGATATTGTCCAGACTGGGCCGGGCCCAACTGGTTTTGCTCTTGGGTTTCCCCGAAAGGCCTCATACCAATGGAGTTACTATCCCCTCTATATAAACCATAGATCTTTCCCATATTAAACCGATGTGGGACATTGTTTGAACCTCAACAGTTTCTCCTTCATAATTTCTTATTAATTCATTTTTGGTGAAGCAGTTTGCGAATGGAATTGTTGGGGTAAAGTTCTGCATGGATCCTAACTATCTCTACAACCTGCACTTATTTAAGCCCTCGGGTTGGTTTTTTAATTTTATTTTTTTGAACTGTTTTTCCTATTATTTCAACAATGTATATTTATTGTTATATATTTTAGGGGTAAGATATAGGTCCCTAGTAACAAAACTTATTAGAACTAAATGACAAGTCTAACTAAATCTTTGCTTCACATCCTTTATAAATTTTATTCCAAAAATGCCCATAACAAATAAAAATTGTAATATACATCAAATAATATTTTAACAACATTTATCACTTTCATTTTTCCATCTAGCATTTTTTTATTATTTTTTTTACGTTGAACATATTTCTCTTTTTCTTTTTTCTACATATTTCTTTTTTTTTCATGTCGTATTGTTTTCATTATTATAAAAATCTAATTATATCATTTTTACACTATTATAAAAAACATAAAAAAATCTTTTTTTTTTCCAACATAATATTGAAAATTATAAAAAAAATTGTTTTTTTCGTTTTTTTATTCAATTTACATTTTTTTAATTTTATCTGTTGTCAAAATTGTAGTAGGCTATGAAACACTATGGTATACTATGATATACTATGGTTATGGTGTACTACAGTGTACTATGATCTCCTATAGTTTACTTATCCAAACCCTAAAAGCAAAGTATACAAAGTATACTACAGTGTACTATAGTCTACTACGGTGTACTACCAGACCCTAGAACCCAACAACACCCAATCTCGCCAACCCTAGTCGTAAACACAGCAGCCGTCAAACCCTAGAAGCCAACACCGCCGACCACCACAGCCCCACAACACCGCCCCCCCCCCCCCCCCCCCCCCCCCCCCCCCACAGCCCCCAACACCGCCGACCACCACAGCCCCCCAACACCGCCGACCACCGCAGCCCCCTCCCCCCACCCCCCACACCACCGACCACCACAGCCCCCAACATCGCCGACCACCGCAGCCCCCAACACAGCCGACCACCGCAGCCCCCAACACGCGCAATAACTTTTTGTTTTTTTCAGTTTTTAGTAAATTTACCAGATAATGGCGAAGGTGATGTTTATATTTATTAATTTTCTATTATGATGTGATTTATGATATTTGGTAAGTAATTTACGCATATCTTTCAATTGAGAATGTATGTTTATGTGAATGGAACGATTTGCTGATTAATTTCATTATTCGTGGGTTGTTTTCTGTTTATCGAGCCGTCGAAGAAGAAGATCGTGGCTCACTCTTTACCGCCACTTCCTTAATATCATTCCACCCTGTTCTCAGAGTGACTCTATATCTTCTCTACCGAGCAATTTCACAAACTATCACCTGCAATTCTTCCATTTAATACCCTCTCCTCTTTTCCTATATGTTGCATTTTTGTTAATTTATAAGAATATAATTAGCAAAAGTAACAAGTGGGTTTCTCAGTTTTAGTGATTTTCTCTCTTTTTTTTTTTTTTTTTTTTTTTTGTGTGTGTTTGTGGTTTTTGTAGGGGTAGTGGCGAATAAAACTATTGACTACAAAATAATGGCATAATCTTGAAAGATTACACATGCAAAAAACAATCTCGGCGGAGGTGTATTTCTAATCTTCTTTTTTATTCTTCATATGGATTGGAAGTTCGATTCAGAGTAAACAGTTATACAGTAGTTGTTCCTATTGTTCTTTACACCATAACAATATTAGGCTCCACGAAATCATAATTCATAATCCTCCCTTTATGTTCTCTCTGTAATAAAATGCATGTTTTTTTTTTTTTTTTTTTTTTTTTTTTTTTTTTTTTTTTTTTTTGTAATTTCAGCGTATCCTTTGTTGGGGACTCTATATCTATTGAATGCTTTTGTAGGCTCAAGTGGTATCTCATCATCATTCGGTAAATTGATAAGTAAATACATCTAGCTGTCTTATCTTTTGTGGAATAATAGAATTGTGCATCTTCATGGTTTGTGGTCACAACTTGCATGCTTGATGGTTAAACAAACAGTAAATGATTGTGAAGAGGAGCACACAAGAATACTTAGCAAATAAAACTTACAAAATTCATCTTATAATCTTTAAGTGATATAATTGTCACATTGAATCAGTGAGAGTTATTGCCCATGTTATTATTTGTTTATGAAAAAGTCTGAAAATGACTAACTTCCAGAAGAGAAATAAAATGAGTGTAGCCAAATAAATATTGTACATGAATTAGTTTGAACTATCAGCTTGAATAGTTTGAATTCAATAGTTGCCCATTTTTTTCCCTATTGAATTCTTTTAGAAGTTCATTTCTTCTTTGTTTTTGATTTTTTCTACCCCGCCAGAATATTGCGGAAATTCAAGGTATGTTTATTGACTTTAAATCTGAATTTCTTAAAGAGGCAAAAAAATTGTCAGTGTTTATATTTTACAACATGCTCAAAGTACACTAACTAGGATGTTAATTTTACTGCGTTTTAGGAAAAAATGTCGGCGTTTATAGTGTGATGCATAAACTGAGCTAATAAGGGTTCATAGGAAAGTGTAGACTCCTTTTAATTGTTTGTGGTCGTGGAGTTCATAATGTGTTTTAAAAACTGAGGTAATATGAGCTTATAGGATTCCGACGTCACAGGGACAATTCCATATTGAACACATTCAAGACTTCAACAAACAATGGTAGCACATCTGAAAACGGCTCCGAAGTTACGACACACCACCAGTGTCATCGATTTGTGTTGTAATACCTCCATTGAGAAGACAGATATTTCAAAAGGCTTAAGCGAATCATCTTTTTCTGAGTTTCAACTTTCAACGGCAACGGCATTCTATTAATCAATCTGAAGATGGTGTCAATGTTTCCAAAGAAGAAGTGCTATATTGGAGTTGAGGATGAGTTGATTTTTGTTTAATGTGTGAGGAAAGAATTACTCAGACATATTGCCTTCCCGATTTTACGAGAATTGGAAGGTGCATCAATATATAAATGGATTTGCAAAGATTGTTGACATGTAATGCTAAAACATGTATCATTCTTATTCTCCCATTTGGAATTTTGTTGTCTCATATTCTGCATAAACAAAACTATTTGATTTGTCAATCATTTTTAATACTCATCAAGTCATTGTGGCACATTTTGAGAAATTCTATTGGCATTTTGGTTGAATCTTAGTTACCCCAAGGTATTTTTATCCATTTACCTTTAAGTAATTTAAATAGTGAGTGATTATATGAATGTTTTTTTTTTCAGGTCGGCACCGTAAGAAATTATTATTTAAGCAAGGTTATTAATTTATCGAGTTTTTTTTGTATCTGACAAAAAATATATTTTATGCTTTTCAATTTTTATTCTTCTATTTAAGTAGATGCCCCCGTGCAGCGCACGGGGAAAAATTGTAGTTTCGATAAATCAAAAGAACCTATTTCGTGCATAAATTATTACATCAGTAGAGGAGGGTTAACCTTCACTTAAGTATTGTTTAATTGTATAATAGGTTTTTTCAATTGTTTAAGTTGTTTGCTAATATATTGTTTAATTGTTTAAGTTGTTCGCTAATGTTGTTTAATTGTATGATAGGTTTTTAATTGTTTTAAGTTATTTGCTGGCATCGTTTCTATCACATGTGAATACAATTTTTATTATTTTTAATTGTTGT
The DNA here is from genome assembly GCF_056151865.1 of Erythranthe guttata. NCBI lineage: Eukaryota > Viridiplantae > Streptophyta > Magnoliopsida > Lamiales > Phrymaceae > Erythranthe > Erythranthe guttata. The sequence goes on along the minus strand of NC_142535.1, from coordinate 6,384,093 downwards.
TTGGATTTTGGAACTTTGGGCCTCCAAAAATTAAATACGGAAATAATCTTTTATATTTTATATTTAAATACTGGAGCTCTACTGAATTCTGATTCTGACTACTGCACAACATAACTACATCTAATATTTTATTTTGAAATACATCTACACTTTTTTTTTGGGCACCCTTGTTAGTTGGGGGCCCAAAGCAAATGCTTCCCCGGCAATACCCATGGGCTGGCCCTGTAAACTACCTCTTCGTCTTCATCATCACCTTCTTCGATCCATATCCGTAATTATATACCTAATACTACAAATAAAAGTGATTATTATATTTTCCAAGTCTTGCCTTCAATATTAATCGGAATACCTAGTGCAATTCCGATAATATTGTTGCCCAATCCAAAATCAATCGTGATTCATAATGGTATAAGAATTGATATCACACTAGTGGCGGCCGATAGAAATATGACTAACTAATATTTATCCTTAAAATATTCCCCAAATATAAGTGCAAGTGAATAGCATGTTTTACTTGTGGAATTATTTTAAGGATAAGTATTCGTTAGTCATGTTTATATCGACTTCTACTAGTGCGATTTCAATTCTTGTACTATTCCAAATCTCGGTTGATTTCGGGTCGACAATATTATCGGAATTAATTGCCCTACGCATTCTGATTAATATTGAATGCAACACCTGGAAAATTATAATAATGGATTTTGTTTGTCGTATTAGGTATACTAGTTACTACCACCTCCAATGCACCTGATTACCAGGTGCACGTGATTCTTACTATTCTAATCAATAATTTATATTATTAAGATTTAATTGATTAAAATTGCACATTATTAATTCTTATATATATATATATATATATATATATATATATATATATATTTATATATATATATATATATATATATATATATATATATATATATATATATATATATATAGACACGTGAGATTAATTTTATATAAATTAAGTTGTAGTTATTGTGTAATATAAATGATCAAATAAGCATTTTATAGTGATCTTCTTAATGTTTAACATATGTTTTCAATGATTTCACATAATCTTCATACAGCGTTTTGCGCGCTTAATGTATTCTTCTTTGTAATATTTAATTGAATTTCATAAATAGATAATTCTTTTTTATTTACTTTCATTTTGTTTTACTTGAATTGGTGTTGTTATAAAGAGATTATCGTTTAAATATTATTATTTTTCTCATTTTTTAAATTACATCCGTGCAACGCACGGGTGAAATACTAGTGTATATTAATACATATTAGTGTGTCAAAGTATCAATGCATATTAATACATATTACTGCGGAGCATTTCCATATTTGTGCCATTATTATATAGGGTTATTTACAAATAAGCCCATCAATGAGTACTTACTCATAAAGAGATCCAGACAAAACATTCATTTACCAATAAGTCCACACATGGTCCAGATTTTTGTAAAGGACTAAAATAACCCCTCATACTTTAACAAGCTCCAATTTCATCCTTAACTTAATTTAACTTCAATTTGACCCCAAATTTCACAAATTATTCAATTTTGACCAAAAACTTTTTTTTTTCAAAAAACAATTTTCCCGCCAGACTCCGGCGTTGACTTTTATTATTATTTTTTTCTTCTTTCGGATTTATTCGCCGGATTCCGGCGTTGACTTTTTTGAATTTTTGTTTTCTTCTTTTCTTTCTTTCTGTAAATTTTTTTCTGTTTAAACAACAATATTGTTGTGATTGGCTGTAATATTAACTATATTACTGTTAAACACAGTAAAATTAACTAAACTATAGTCTAACGCAGTAATACTAACACAACATAACTCATTATTATTGTGTAATAAAGTAATATTACAATGTTGACCGTTCAACAAATGTAAACATAATAACAAGCTAAGAGAATTAATATTACTGTGAGTGACAATAATATTGTTATAACAACAGTAATGAAAATTGATGGATATTTATTTTGAATTGAAACGGTTACGAAATTAAAAAACATATAGTGTTGTGGATCAAAACTGTTCTAGTCGAGATTTGTTGTGAATAGTAAAAAAATGACTGCTAGAATGTAAATATATATATATATATATATATATATATATATATATATATATATATATATATATATATATATATATATATATATATATATATATATACAATAGAAAGATGTGATGTGCGTTGCATGTCTCTATTAATTTAATTATATATTAAAATAGTAAAATGTGATTTTATTTAATATTGATATATACAAATTATAATATTTATTTTACAATATCTATTTGTTCTTAGGTTTTTCAGTAATTATTTATCATCCTCTTGAATATCATACGTGTAGTGATTTTTTTTTCTTTTTAGTGAGAATCTTTTCGTTCTTGTGATTACTTTCCTTTCTAGTTGTCTCATTTACTCTTGATTTTTTATTATATCTTTTAGTTTTTAGAACAAGGGAAAAATGGATATTAATGAAAAATTAAACATAAATGAAAATTTGAATGGAGACATGATCATTGTCGTGAACCAACAGTTCACGAGTCAGAATCGACTGAAGTTCACAATTCAAAAGCACAAGACCATTAACCAACTCTTAAGGTTACGATTTTGATTATAATTTTTGTTAGAACAAAGAACATATGAATTTTAATGAAAAATGAAACGTAAATGAAAAATTGAATGGAGACATGATTATTGTGGTGAACCAACGGTTCACGAGTCTGAATCGATAGGGGTTCACAATTCAAAAGTACAAGACCATTAACCAACCCTTAAGGTTAAGAGTTTGATTATATATCTAAAATCCAATTTCACAAATCGAGTGTTGGTTCAAACAACGATTACCGATTGATTAAGCTGTTGTGGTTACAATTTCTTTTTTTAACGAAATCTAATACTCAATGAATAAGATATTATTAATTATTGTATTTAATATGCAATAATGAACTATTTAATTATTATTTATTTTACTTAATTAACCTTGAAGTTTTAATTATTTTACCGGGCATTTTACCGGGAATAAATTTACAAAAAATATTGTTTTTTTACGAATATGCCATTAGGCTTTTTAGGTTGCCCTAGGAAATGTTGTTTCGGTGAATATGACATGAATGGATATAAATACTTTATCGGAATTAAGATCCACACACATATAAGCATAGTGTGGGATAGATTACCCGATAAAAACACAAGGACGAGAACGTGGTGCAAGTTTGTAAATATTGTTGGGACGTAACCAAGGATCGAGCAGCGCAGGTAAAGAAACCCATCCCCTCGAAATTTGTCACATAGGGGGCGATGTAGATACCGGAAGGGCGGAACTTGTTCCACGGTGGGACGAGAACCAACCACCGGAGACTTGTCTCCTCGGGGGAGCGGCGGATACCGGAAGGACGGCAGTCGTACATCGGTCCAAACGGCGGCGGAAGCGGCTGTACAAGGGGTTAAACATACTTGATATCTGAGGTTCCAATTTAATTTTAGTCAATTGATGGTCAAAATCGATGAAGCGATGAATATAAGGGTTTTTGGGGGTGGTTGGCTGGGTTATATACGCACTTCTTCAACTTCCATTTTTTCTCGGTTGAGGAATAATGATAAGTATTCGTTAGTTATGTTTATATCGACTTCTACTAGTACGATTTCAATTCTTGTACTATTCCAAATCTCGGTTGATTTCGGGCCGACAATATTATCGGAATTAATTGCCCTACGCATTCTGATTAATATTGAATGCAACACCTGGAAAATTATAATAATGGATTTTATTTGTCGTATTAGGTATACTAGTTACTACCATCTCCAATGCACATGATTACCAGGTGCACGTGATTCTTACTATTCTAATCAATAATTTATATTATTTAAGATTTAATTCATTAAAATTGTACATTATTAATTCTTATATACATATATATATATAGAAAGGTGTGATGTGCGTTGCACGTCTCTATTAATTTAATTATATATTAAAATAGTAAAATGTGATTTTATTTAATATTGATATATACAAATTATAATATTTATTTTACAATATCTATTTGTTCTTAGGTTTTCCAGTAATTATTTATCATCCTCTTGAATATCATACGTGTAGTGATTTTTTTTTTCTTTTTAATGAGAATCTTTTCGTTCTTGTGATTACCTTCCTTTCTAGTTGTCTCATTTACTCTTGATTTTTTATTATATCTTTTAGTTTTTAGAACAAGGGAAAAATGAATATTAATGAAAAATTAAACATAAATGAAAATTTGGATGGAGACATGATCATTGTCGTGAACCAACAGTTCACGAGTCAGAATCGACTGAAGTTCACAATTCAAAAGCACAAGACCATTAACCAACTCTTAAGGTTACGATTTTGAGTATAATTTTTTTTAGAACAAAGAACAATGAATTTTAATTAAAAATGAAACATAAATGAAAAATTGAATGGAGACATGATTATTGTGGTGAACCAACGGTTCACGAGTCTGAATCGATAGGGGTTCACAATTCAAAAGCACAAGACCATTAACCAACCCTTAAGGTTAAGAGTTTGATTGTATATCTAAAATCCAATTTCACAAATCGAGTGTTGGTTCAAACAACGATTACCGATTGATTAAGCTGTAGTGGTTAGAATTTCTTTTTTTAACGAAATCTAATACTCAATGAATAAGATATAATTAATTATTGTATTTAATATGCAGTAATGAACTATTTAATTATTATTTATTTTACTTAATTGACCTTGAAGTTTTAATTATTTTACCGGGCATTTTACCGGGAATAAATATACAAAAAATATTGTTTTTTTACGAATATGTCATTAGGCTTTTTAGGTTGCCCTAGAAAATGTTGTTTCGGTGAATATGACATGAATGGATATAAATACTTTATCGGAATAAAGATCCACACACATATAAGCATAGTGTGGGATAGATTATCCGATAAAAACACAAGGACGAGAATGGGGTGCAAGTTTGTGACTATTGTTGGACGTAACCAAGGATCGAGCAGCGCATGTAAAGAAACCCATCCCCTCGAAATTCGTCACGTCGGGGGCGATGTAGATACCGGAAGGGCGGAACTTGTTCGACGGTGGGACGAGAACCAACCACCGAAGACTTGTCTCCTCGGGGGAGCGGCGGATACCGGAAGGACGGCAGTCGTACATCGGTCCAAACGACGGCGGAAGCGGCTGTACAAGGGGTTAAACATACTTGATATTTGAGGTTCCAATTTAATTTTAGTCAATTGGTGGTCAAAATCGATGAAGCGATGAATATAAGGGTTTTTGGGTGGTTGGCTGGGTTATATACGCACTTCTTCAACTTCCAATTTTTCTCGGTTGAGGAATAAGGATAAGTATTCGTTAGTCATGTTTATATCGACTTCTACTAGTGCGATTTCAATTCTTGTACTATTCCAAATCTCGGTTGATTTCGGGCCGACAATATTATCGGAATTAATTGCCCTACGCATTCTGATTAATATTGAATACAACACCTGGAAAATTATAATAATGGATTTTATTTGTCGTATTAGGTATACTAGTTACTACCACCTCCAATGCACATTATTACCAGGTGCACGTGATTCTTACTATTCTAATCAATAATTTATATTATTTAAGATTTAGTTCATTAAAATTGCACATTATTAATTCTTATATACATTTATATATATATATATATATATATATATATATATATATATATATATATATATATATATATATATATATATATATATATATATAATAATAGAAAGGTGTGATGTGCGTTGCACGTCTCTATTAATTTAATTATATATTAAAATAGTAAAATAGATTTTATTTAATATTGATATATACAAATTATAATATTTATTTTACAATATCTATTGGTTCTTAGGTTTCCAGTAATTATTTATCATCCTCTTGAATATAATACGTGTAGTGATTTTTTTTTTCTTTTTAATGAAAATCTTTTTGTTCTTGTGATTACTTTCCTTTCTAGTTGTCTCATTTACTCTTGATTTTTTATTATATCTTTTAGTTTTTAGAACAATGGAAAAATGAATATTAATGAAAAATTAAACATGAATGAAAATTTGGATGGAGACATGATCATTGTCGTGAACCAACAGTTCACGAGTCAGAATCGACTGAAGTTCACAATTCAAAAGCACAAGACCATTAACCAACTCTTAAGGTTACGATTTTGATTATAATTTTTTTTAGAACAAAGAACATATGAATTTTAATGAAAAATGAAACATAAATGAAAAATTGAATGGAGACATGATTATTGTGGTGAACCAACGGTTCACGAGTCTGAATCGATAGGGGTTCACAATTCAAAAGTACAAGACCATTAACCAACCCTTAAGGTTAAGAGTTTGATTATATATCTAAAATCCAATTTCACAAATCGAGTGTTGGTTCAAACAACGATTACCGATTGATTAAGCTGTTGTGGTTACAATTTCTTTTTTTAACGAAATCTAATACTCAATGAATAAGATATTATTAATTATTGTATTTAATATGCTAATGTTAAGATATTATCAATTTCTTTCTGTTGTGATTAAGCTGTTGTGGTTACCAATTATTATTATTATTATTATTATTATTATTATTATTATTATTATTATTATTATTATTATTATTATTATTATTATTATTATTTATTATTATTATTATTATTATTATTATTATTATTATTATTATTATTATTATTATTATTATTATTATTATTATTATTATTATTATTATCTTATATATAAAAATAAGAAACGTTGTGCAACCCTAAAAAATTCTAATGGTATTTTTGTAATTAAATATTTTGAATATGTTTTTTCTCTACTAATTTCTAACTGTAATTTTTAACAATTATCAAAATTGAAATTAAATCCCGAAAAATCCTATCTAATGGTACTTTTGTAACTATTTATTTTTAATACATTACTATTTTTTTAACTATAGTTTTCAACAATTATCAATCTCCTATTTTTTATCAATATATCTCAAATCTTAAGAGATAAAGATAGAAATTCGTTTCGTTAAATCTTAATCCATATATTTAGATTTTAAATCTTAATATGTCAGATTTAAAAAAACTAATGTTATATAAAATATGAATAATACTACATTATTAAATGTTACTATTTTAGTATACTATATTTTCTTATTATGTATTAAATTAATTATTTTTTCACTTTTGAAATAATATCCCGTGCATCGCACATCGCACGGGGATAAAATGCTAGTAATAATAATAATAATAACTTTTCGCTGAAATTGAATTTCATTGTTTAAGGTGAAAAACTTTTTACTGGCTTGCAATTCACCCGTCCCATGTTAATGTGAGAAAGTAAATAATTATCAAATATGAGAAGTAAGTATCCAATGTAATGGAAGATTGAAGAAGGATTTACATATTATTCAAGAAATAAAATAAATTATCAAAAATCGAGTATTTTGAGTTGTTTTCATTAGTACTAAAAAAAATTAATACGTAATGGGATGATGTCAAGACTTGCACACAAAAACAAAGAATAAAAAAAGTTTCGAATAAGCATAATAAGTAATATTAAATTACTTACAATATAAAATGTAAAACTAAATAAAATGAAATCGAAAATTTAACACAATTGTTTTTACGAATGTTCACCATAAACAAAATATGATTTAACAAAATAAAGTTGGCCCGTATCGAAAAACATAAAAATATCATATTATAAAGGATACAATTTTTGAATTACATTATGTCTATAACATTTATCAATTCAATAACATTATTTGCCAGATTCAACATTGTTCATATAAATCAACTCATCATCAACTTCTTCTTCATCGAAAACAATCTTGTATCATACACGCACCTTGATGATATCCATATATCTACATCATCAAAGGAACAAACAACAAAAAATTATACTCAAAACATTGAAAAAATAATAATAAGACAATACAACATAAGCATTATAATGAAAAATATAACAATTTTAGTATCTATATAACACGAAGTTCAAATGAAAATATATAACAATGTCAATCAAAAATAGCAACCAACGAAGGAAAAAAGTACAATAAACTAATAAATAACAACGAAGAATATTGAAAAATTTATCAAAAATAATAATATAATAATAATATAATGAAGACCCAAATATTTAATAGAAATAAGAGGATCAAACGAAAATAACAACGGTGAATTAAAAAAAATACCAAGAAGAATAACATAATAACAATAGAATAACATTGTAAACAATATCAACATGAACAACATAATAATATTAGAAGGTTTAACAGATATTTAATAGACTGAGAAAATCAAACGAAAATAGCAACGACGAAAAAAAACGTGCAAACAATAATGTGGTTTGGTGCACCGGTGATGTGAATGAATGCAAATGATAGCATATTTATAGTGTTTGGGATGGAATGTAAGAAGATCTTTTTAGATTTAGATAAATTAGGCAATTATATTCTTATTGATATTAAATATAATTAGGTAATTAATGGAGGAAGTTTTATGGATTGATTGATAATTGATTATGGTCAAATCAATAAAAAAATCGTGATTTATGTAATATACAGTCAATGATAGTTGTGGCATAATCATCAAATTCCTAAAAAATAGATATATTAAAAAAATCAGATAATTATGTTCCATAATTAACGAATGTGAGAAAAATATTAAACAAAAATAGATTGAATTGTAACTTAAATGTTAATTAAATTATTACAATAAATCGGAACATTGATATAAAGAAAATAAAATAAAATAATTATCGTAGAATTTTGAAAAAAAAAGTTGGAGTTCAAAAATAAAATATGGTTCGAATGAAAAAAATACGTTGTGAAAATCATATATTAGGACAAAAAATGCCACATGGATAAAAATCAATGAATTAAAATGAGAATGAATCAATGTGGCATATATGAATATATTGTCCATGTTTTAATTAAATAATTGCCTTAATTTATTAATTATTAAATCATTAGCTTCATATTAAAATATATTACATATATGAGTTATATATTTTCCTTAAATAATTGATATGCATTGGCGTAAATATTGGAAGGCATAAATAGTAAAAAATAGAATATAAGTTATATTAGGATATAAGATATTTAATAATTAATTCAAATGCATTAAATTTATATTGACACATGGGCGATGAATAGGATTCCTACGTGGATGCTTATATGGATGACACATGTCGTAATTTTAAGGTATGAGGGTTTCAATTTATATATTATATAGATTAAGTTTCTAGTTATTGTGTAATATAAATGAGCAAATAAAATCTTAGGATAAAATTCAATAAAATTTTAAATGTTTACCCAGTAATATAATCTTTGTATGGGTTGTTGTCCATGTTAATGATTAAAATGATCCTATTCCTCTTAAACTCTTATGTGTATAATATTAAATTTCATATATGAATAAATTGTAAAGTTTAAATTAAATTGTCATTAATTAACTCAAAAATATATTATTTTGTATATTATGTACAAAGTTCTACGAAAACGTACATTAATATACAATGTTTAATATATATTTAAACTAACAAAAGAATTTTATTATAAAATAAAAAAATAGATAAATGGATAATATTAAATTTAGCAAATTAGTTGGGTGATCCTTATTAATTATTTTAATATTTAATACACTAAAAATTCAATAGTTAGTATGGACAATCTTAATACATTTATAAATAACATTATTAAACATCATTGCAATAGCATATTTTAATAATTTTAAAATCATCAGATATATTACGTATGACATCAAAAAAAAATCATCATACATATGTATCATAGAATAAAATAAAGGAAAAAAAAGTAAAAAATGCAATATGGTTAGGTAGGTCGGAATGGAACTTTGGAATCTCGCCGATTCCAATTCGAAAATAACTTAATTTCGAAGAGTGTTTTTCATTTCAATATCCGATTTTCCAATTTGGTTTTGGCACAGAATTGGAATTTTGTATAAAATTACCGGAAAATTCCGATTTTCAATCCGATTTTAGTTACAAATATTTTAATTGTTTTTCGAAATATATAATATAATTTTATGATATTTATTTGTAATTTTATAATATATTATGTATGTTATATTTTATATGAAAAAATATGAAAAAAGAGCCAAATAAACTAAAAATCATAAATAAATAAATAAAAGGGAAGAGTTGGTATCAGAACTATATGTTGCATTTATTTTCTTATATCAGAAACTCTGAGTTGAATATTAATTTTCTACATGTGAGTTTATTTATTGCATTTTGTTGAATTCTCTTTTGGATTTTAATTAATTTCTCTAGAAAATTCCGAAAAATAGAAAAAACATTGTGAAAAATCTTACTATGTCCGAATTTGGATGAAGAGATTATAAATTGATGCAATTTATAAAATTTCTGAAATTTTGCCTATTCAGAGACATTTCGAAATCAGAATGGATTTTTGAATTCCGATTTTTTTGGAACGGAAATTGGAACGCATTTAAAATTCTGAAAAAAATGATTTTTTTTTTTCGGAAAACCCATTTATGATCTGTTCCATCCGATTTCCACCCCAAAATGTGGTTTACCTCACATTTCAAGGACTTGGATAACAATTTAATTACTATATGATGTTCCATATAATTTAACTTTGATACTTTCCATATATTTCAATTATCTAAAATTTTTTTAACAATAAAGCTACATGGCCAGATTCTGGCCAGCCAGAAAATGGCAATATTGTAATATTGGAAAAAGTCACAAAGTTTAATTACTATTATGCCCCTACACTATTAATATTAAACTTAAATATATATAATTTTCTTTCTCACCTTCAATTTCCAGACCCGGGTCAATCCAGGATGGATGTTTTTTGGTCTTCCAAGGACCCACAGAACTTTTAATGCTGAGATTTAGCCTAAAAATGATTCGGATGAGAATCGAACTTGGGTGGCCAGCATGTTTAGAGCAACAACAAACCATTAGACTGATCACATAATCACAATATAGTTATATATAAATATATATAATACAACTATAGTGTACAATGATTATAATTGTCATATAAACAATGTTAAATAAATTATTAATTTTCGTATTCATTATTATTCAATAATTTTAATTAATATTAGGAAATTTAATATATTAAATTTAAAAAATGTAAAGAAGTGCGGTTCAACCCTCCCAAATATCTATCATTACTTATTGTATTCGATATTATTAATATATATAAATGTATGACTTAATACTTAGTTTAATCAAATATTAAGATTTGGAGTGATTATGCTCAAGTCCTTTTAATTCTTAAATTTTATTCATAATTATGAATCGATTGACATTAATTATTGACAAGAATGTATTGAAATTGTTGATTATTTTATATAGAAAAATCATTAAAAATAATTTATTTATGAGAAAAATGTACATGATTTTATTTTAATAAAAATAGATTACAACTCATTCCAATTATTGACAAGAACATATTAATATTATTGACTATTTTATTATAGGAAAATTATTGGCAAGAACATAGTTATAAAAAAAAATATAGATTATGTTTATTTTAACAAAAAAAACAGACTATAACTCGTTTCAATGAATATTTCGATTTTAAAAGAAAACTATAGATGATGAGTAAAATAAAAATATTATATTGTCATTTTCTTTTAATACTTGGTTTATTAGTTTTTTAAGGGAGATATTAATCAAATTTACTATTTATAATTAAAGTATAATATATTTTAATTGAATTTTATCATAAAAATAATATCAATATAATTCCTTAAAATCGTGAGAATAAATCTCTTAATCGTAAAATTTGAATTGGTTAAGATCAAGTTCTTTCAATTCGTAAGCTTTATTCAAAGATTTGAATTGATAAGCTCAACTATTGATAAAGCTTTTTTAATTGAATTTTATTATATAAAATAATAAAATTTAATCATTGTTTGACATGTCGTTTTATTCAAAAAAAAATTATTTTTTTTATTATATTTCATTTTTCAATAATTTAATTAACATTATTTAATAATAATGAATAATAATGAATGTGCTAATTAATAATTTATTTATTACTTATTATAATCGTTTTACACTTTCAGATGTATTTATATATATTTCTTGCTAGATATTCCTGCAAGTTGGTCTATGTCTCAGTGGTTAGGTGTGAACTTGATGCTTTAGCAACCCGAGTTCAATTGTCAACCGCAGCATATTTTTCGTATTAAAACTCCAGGTTAGCCCTAGACCCGCTCCGAACCGGTCATGACCCGAACCCGGCAGTAAATTTGGAACCACACCCTTATAACTTATATGTGGTAAAAACGGTATTACATAAAAAATTAAATATTAATTTAAAAAAAATTCTGATTCTGGCCCGCCAGAATCTGGCCATTTAGCATGGTCCCTTTTTTAATTAGTTTACAAACAATGTTAAACATAACTTGGGACTTGTTTTTTTTGGAAGGTCCTTGACAAAAAAAAAAATATATTACAGTAACCAAATTGATATTTTAAAAATTATTTCTCAACATTAAAACGGGTTTACGTTATAGAATTACAAAACAATAACTTTAAACATGAAAACAAATTATTTAACCATTGATATTGGCGGCGGATATATGCAAACCTATTTTTTTATTAGTTCAAGACCTCCAAAATAAAAATATTAATTTACCCTTAATGAAATTCAAAACCAAATAAAAAATATAAATCAACAACAACAACAAAAAAAAACAAATCGGCGTTACAACGCCGATTTTGACTTGTAAAGTCGGCGTTGTGTCGCCGATTTGGTTAACAAAAATCGGCATTGTAACGCCGATTTTCGTGTACAAAATCGGTCTGGATAAACCGATTTGGGAAACCAACGAAAACACAGAAAAAAAATCAATTTCAATCTCAATTTTTTTTCTAAAATCGGCTAAAGTATTGCAACCCAACAAGAAGTAAGCATAGATTAATGTTCATCCACGCATATTTATCAAGAATCGATGCTCGATTAATGTTTTAGAATTGACAAACAACAATTTAGTAAAAAGGAGTTGTTGGTGGTGGTGGGGTGGTGGTGATGTGCGGTGGAGGTGGTGCGGTGGGTGGGTCGCTGGTCGTCGCCGGCGCGGTGGATGTCTCGCTGGTCGGTGTCTCGGCGGTGTGGCGGCAATTGTGAGTTTTTCTATGTTTTTCTCTATTTTTTTGTTTTTTTTTTAATTTTTTATTTTTAATTTTTTGGTCTTGAACAAATAAAAATTAGAGTTTGTTTGTATTTGGGTATTATTTATTGATAAGTGGTATATTCGTCATGTTTGGTCTTGATGTAATAAAATTAAATTAATTTACGGGTTTGAACTAATAAACTCCTTTATGTAGGTTTGAACTAATAAAAAAATGGGCTTGAATATATCCGCCGCCTTGGAATTTTACGATTTATTTGCTAGTTGAGTACCCTAATTATGTGAGCAGGTTTTTGAAAGGTCGGTACTCATATTTTTTATTCGACTAAAAATTTATATGTTAAAAGTGTGAGAGAGAACAAATTTAGAGAGCTCACTTGAACACACATTTAATGATCTAATTACTTAGAAAGTGAACTCTCATCTTCGGAGCACGCTTAATAAATGAGATCTAATAGTTTTAAATGACCAACCAACAAGTTAACAACTACAAGTCATGCCAGTTAACAAAGTGTGTTGAAGACATTATATTCATTTTGTTAACCCTCTGTTATACCGAATTCGTAAAATCTTCTTGTGTTATAAATATAAGAAATCAGAACTCTTCTTATCCATTTTTAGCACACAACCTCATGAAAAGTATGTTTTAAGGAGTATATTGCTTATAAAATTGAATGACAGAGGTTTTTTGATAATATTTATAACATGGGGATTTTTTTAACAATTAGAGTAAACACATGGGTGATAAATGCAATAAGCCCCAAAACAATATAAGATATAAGCTAATTAAATATTCAAAATAGACATATTACTACCAAAATTTTCAGTGTTTGTTTTTTATAACATCATTCAATTCGTTGTGTCACTTGCATATCGTTTATGAAAGTATCTTCGATCTTATCATATTTTTTTCATAAAAAAATATTACGAAAACATGCTGAATCAAGTGTAGTTTCATTTTACGTATTATGAAAAAGTTTCATATAATTTCTTTATTATTAAAGATGTTTATTTAATCTACGCATTTCGATAAAAGAAAAGTTATAAATTTATATCAATTAAAACAATACTAAATAAAAACATTCTGCGTGTTTGAGATGCAAATCATGAAACTAAATCAAGCCACTAAAAATATTTAACGCATTATTAAAAAAAAATCATTTTCTGATGATTCATAGATCCTAGTCGAATTTGATTTCTCCAATAAATCGAATACAAAGTTTCCAACCTTTTATATTTTGTCTAAGTGTTAAGTAAAAGAATAAAACAAACCAAAAAAATATAGAGAGATCGAGAGAGAGCAGTAAAGTGCTAATATATTAACTGGATGTATTGATTGCAATATAAAAAATATTTTTACTTATAACCACAAGTACTACATACATATCTAATAATTTACTAAAAAGGGTAGAATAGACATCACAAAAAAGTTAAGAAACAACATTCATACTTTTAAAGGTAGGGAGATAATTACGAATATTAGGTTATGGCTCCACGAAGGAGATAACAAAGCCGGGGAGGATACCCAAGTTTGGGCGCCTGTTGTGCTCGGTGTGCGCTCAAGTTGGGTAGACGCATGCCGTAAAAATGACGAATTTCGGGTTTAAGAAAATTATAACTTTTACCTTTGAAAAGGATACTCATCCGATCGTATTGAACTCATTTTGTATGATTATTACTACAAAACCAATCTATTTTAAGTGAATTTTAGAGAATAAAGTAGAGAGAAGCTAGAGAAAATACGGGTAGGAATTTTTTTCTTTTATATTTAATGTATGGTACCAGGGCTCAAAAGAATATTTCGAGTAATATATTTTGATTAAAGCAGTGGTGGAGCCAGCATAGGCCCATCTCACGAAACTTTATCAAATCTCTATTCTTTTATATAAAAATGTAAAAAAAAAAAAAAAAAAAAAATTGTATAAAAGCATAATCGGCCCCCCTCATAAAAAAATTAATGCATTTGGCCCCGTCGTACTTAAAATGAGTAAATTGCAAATACCACCCCTGTGAAATCTCTAATTGTCAAATACCCCCCTGTCAAAAAAAAAATTCGCTCATACCCCCTTGTGTAATACTTTTCGAAGCTCACCGCACCCATTATCATTTTAATGGTTGACCGAAGGTAAAAAGACAAGTATACCCCATAAGTAGTATAACATAAAATTATATTAATTTAAGAGGCTAAATTGGAATTTTGTTAAACTTTTCAAACTTAATTTGGGGGACTAAATTGCAATTTTCCAAAATCCATTCTCATTCCCCTTTCTGCAACTTTGCCCAGCCGCAGCCCCAAATCCCCACTCTTCCTCTCAATTTCCACCATACTTATCATTCACCGTCGCCGCTCACCACGCACCACCACACCCATCCATATTTGGCACACGTTCTTTCCTATCCCGCTATTCCTTGGTCGAGAAGCACAACAATAACACCTTTTCATTTTACCCTAAGACGAAGCTTCTTATTTATTGATCTTGCCCAGCGTTCCATCAATTGTTTGGGCTTCTTCAAGCTCCGATTTTTTTGGTTGCGGCGTAGAAGCTCGCGGCTTGATCGATTTTGTCGATTTCTGATAAAGGGTCTATAGATGGTTGTGTATTGCGTTTTTGCAGGTCTAAAAATGGTGGCGGGTCCGGCGATGTTGTTGTTGAAGTATGAGGGGGAACTGGAGTGGGGATGGGCCGAGGTTTGGACTCGCTTCTCCCAATTGAGGGCTTCGTGGCGGAGGTGCAGCGGTGGGCAGCAGTGGGGACGATGAAGAATGGGGACGATGAAGAATGAAGAAGAGGGAAGGAAAAGGAGCTTGGGGACATTTTTTGATATTTCACAGTCGAAAATTAAGAAAAAATCGCAGCAGTAGCACGTGAGAGACACGATTTGCTCTCAGGGGTCTCAATGCCTTGACTTTGTTTACACAGGTGATACGGACCAAATTGTCCTTATGGGGTTTCCTAATCAATTATTGGGCCGTGGATTGAGTTTTCACTGGTATTTGGCCCAAAGCCATATCAGGCCCAAGAAGAGGAGTTAGGGCAAGTTTACTTATCTGTTGCCCATCAAGTATCCACACCTATAAATAGGGAGTTACTCTCAACTTATCACTTCTATGCTCTCTCTTGCATATCACACTTGATTATCTTTCGATAAAAAACTGACTTGATCGTCGGAGCTTCTACGCCGGGAAACCCCTCCCGGCGTTGCAGGCAGTGGCGTATCTAGTAGTGGGCAAGGGTGTGCAGCTGCACACCCTTGGTTTTCAGAAAAAAATATTTTTTTATATATATGATATATAGCATTAACTGTGAAAATCATAATTGTTTTGGTAGTTCAAGTGGCAAGTTGTGTTCACTACACATTATAAGGTGCAGGGTTCGATTCCCAATCTGCTAGATGGTTCTTTAGTTTTTTTCTTTTCTTTTTTTTCTTTTCTTTTTTTTCTTTCTAATTTCCAAGAAATGAATATTTTTGTACCCTATAACTCTAATTTCTTTAATATTTTCCTAAAATTTGCAAATAATTTTTTTTTTTAATTTTAAATTTTTACATATTTGTATTGTTTTGAGCTTATACTATTAAAAAAAAGTTCGGGGGCGCTGCCCTTGAACCCCCCGAATTTTTTCGTCCATCATATTTAATAAATATTATTTAATTTTTTTTTATTATACTCACTTTCGAACACCCTTGGCGGAAATCCTGGATTCGCCACTGGTTGCAGGTACCCCTCCGGCAGAACCCCCGACGAACTATCATCCAGAATATCTTCCAAGGGTCACACGTCATCGTCTCGACGATTTTGGAGTAAATCAAGTGGCGCCGTCTGTGGGAATGGATCTCGAGCTAGGACGTGAGATGATTTGATTTTGAAGTCTTCTCTATGGGGTTGGAGAATATGAGCTGCCTCTGATAGCAGATCTAAAGGGAAGATCGAAGAAGAACGGTTCAGAATATTTCTTGGGGAGTTTTTTAACGGGAAACCAAGAAAGAGGCTCAACAAATCTGGCGTTTGGTATCTAGATCGATGAAGTACAAAGAGGTGGAGAATCTGAAAATAAATCTTTCCGTAATGGTTGAACTCGACCAAAAGAAATCTAAAAAATAAGTAAAATCAAAGTAGAAATCTAAAAAATAAGTAAAATCAAAGTAGATTCTCGAGGTAAACAACATGAAACGAGTTCAAATCCTAAGTCAAGAGCTTGACGAATCAGGGCGGGAAGAATAAGGAGGGAAGCAGCAGTCAACCCCGTCTCAGTGCTCGTTGGTCCGGGACCACCGAGCGAAGTCTCGCCGACCTCGTCTGATGAGATTGAATTTCGTAAGACCTGGGTCTGCTGAGTCATCCCTCGCCAAACCTATGCTCGCCTAACGAATGCCTGCCGAGCTGAATTTCGCGGGCTCATCACCTCGAAATCCGATTCTCTTCTCTTCGCTGAAGCCCTGAGCGGCTACTTGAGCAATGAGCCCGGTCAATTGTTTTCTTTCGTACCAGCAAGTGTGCCTCCACCCGAAGGCTCCGCCTCTCCAGATCTGACCGTCTAAGGCTGTCAACCATTGCCAACCGAGAGAAAGGGGATGTTAATTTCGAATCAGATCTGAAATCAATTTGGAAAAAATCTCCACGAGAGCACCGCAGGTGAACAGAGCCGCTGTCCGTAAACTCTTTCAGCGAGGGAATGAGCGAGTTCGAGTTTTTCCGACAAAGACTAGTCCTAGGGGCATTCTTGACTTTGGGTTGAAGCAACCGGCACGTTTTTGCTTGGAGTTTATATTGCTCGCAGGCAAAGAAAAATCAAATTGAGCGAAAGATAAAAATGAACAATAAGGAAAAATTTGAACCTACAAACTAAGGCAATTTTTAGCAATTGTTGAAAAATGCCAATTTGTGTTCAGTTAGATCGGGGTGAAAGATTCAATTGCATGATGCTTCGAACAAGCTGTTTGATAATCATTGACGGGATCCGGGATTACTTAGCATGATATTGTATCCCCAGAATTAAGAAATGTTATCGAGGCAGTTCCTTATTTGGTGAGCTCCGAGAATGCGGATTGCGAACTTTCTAACTTCGTATTTCGATTAGCCACCGGTGGTAGTGCATTAGTGTGGTACAACGCTAGGAAAACAATGTGAAAGGGAGATGGACATTAGAAGAGAGAAAAGGCCGAGCAAAGCTCGTTTTGAGTGACCACGTACGGCTCTCATCAGATCCCGTCGCGAACCAATCTAATCTCACTGCCAGCGTTGTGAGAAATGATAAAGACGGATCGACAGATCTGGAAATAAATATCAAGTTAAGACCTTTGATCTTATCAATCGGCAAAAATTATATAAGGCTAAAATCGAGGAAAGATCAACCACAACCTGTCCTCGGAGTCTTCCTCAATCAAGGCGCCCCAAAGAACAAACTATTGATTAGGCACTTTCGTGGCCTCGCCCGAGGCCCACGTCATCATCTCACCCTCACAAGACTCGTGCATTCGCCCAAGTCCTTTCGTATCGAAACGAAGAGAAAGTTTATTCGTAGAATCAAGATTCTGAGCTGCTTCGATGCACACACGTGTTTTGGAATTGTACGCGTGAGTTTGATCGAAGAGAAATCTAAGCCTGGCATCTTTTGATTCTTGCTAAGATCCCTCGGGATAGTGCTGGTGAAATTGTTCATCCAAAGACCGAAAGTTTCCAGCTCGGAATAATCGTATATAAAGTCTGGTGTCGAGCCTCGAGGTTCATGAATTCATATGGAATTTCTTCTGTCAATGCATTGATAGAAAGACCGAGATATACGAGGTTTGTCAAGTTACTTACTTCCTTCAGTATTGGCAATGAAAGTCGATTCATATGCAGAGAGAGAATATTGAGCAACTTCAAATCCCCTAATTCCGAAGGAATTGTACCGTCTCAGCTCGAAATATCCATGTGCATTAAATTCACCAATTTCCTTAATTCCCATCGAACTGGTTTTTTGATATCTCGACAAGCGAAAAGCTGTTCATTATTTCGATCTAGATTTTGCCTGTGATGTTGTTTCCATCAAAGAAGAGCTCGATCAACTTTTCGAGTTCTGAAATTTCTGGGGAAATGGAGCCGTAAAGAGCCATGTTGGAGAGTTATGACGAAGAACTCGAACCTCTCTCGTGAAGCAGGACCATGGGGAACTCGGCCTTCTTGGAGCTCGATCTTGCCTGAGCTCGAGGCAATTGAAACGAAACAACTCGACCTAACCGCTGTGGCAAAAAATGAAAAGGGAAGATTACCCACACCTTTAAAAATATATGATGATGTTCAGTACTCGGAATCTTGTGATGTTTGTTATCTCGGGGTTAACAGACATCGGATTATCGGTCGAAATTTCTCCACATAGGCATTTCAAAGGAAATGTCGTTGTTCATTAAGAATTCACCCATCGGAGATATAACTTGGGGGAGTGGTGGATAAATTGAACAAAAGGTAAAGTATAGACATATGTCTAGAACAATGAAGGTTACATCTCCTCTGGGCTCAGGAGCAGCCTCAACCCATAACTGTCAATGCGAGATCTACAATGGAATTGATAGAAAAAAAAGAAGAATCTAAAAGTTTCTTTATCACGAGATGAATATTTCGAGGTCGCGAGTTCAGTGATGGGACAAACCTCTCCAAGAGCTTTGTACAAACCATTCACTAGCCTGCTGATCTTGGAGCATGCAAATTATTTTCCTCGAGTTTTAAAGGAGCACATCTATTTTAAGCAGCTCTAACCGAGCCAGGGATTCTCGGGGATCGCATATTTCTTGGAGCACCAATATATTACTTACAATTGGATTGACGGAAACACGCATTTACATAGCTTGAATATATTCATTCCAAGCACCTGAAGATGAAAATTTTCTTTTCAATAATTCTACAAGATGTTACAAAGGAGCTCGACATTATTAGATTTCCCAAAAAGAGCTTGCTGTCGATCTGTTAGTCCAACCTTCTTGAAGAGCTTATGTCCCTATGGCTGTTAAAAATTTCTCCGAGGTGTAAATTCATCGTAGTTCACCCTTCTCGGAGCTCGAATTTGTTTCTTAAGTTTCAGATTCCGGGAAGATCGAATGTATTTCTTAAAACTCTTATAAGCCAGAGTTATATTTTGAACACGGAAGCGAGTACTTGGTGATCGCTCTTGTTGCTTAAAAGCTCGTTTCGTCCTCTCAAAGTTGGATTTTCTAAAGCTTGTAGCTCTGTTCTAGCTCGAACGTTTTGAAACTCAAATTTCGAGAAGCCAGAGTATGTCTCGTGAACAACTCGGGTTTTGTAAAGCTCAGCATTACTCACATTCATAAGTTGCGAGAATGTGGTTTTCCACAAACCAGAAATTTATTCGTTGGTTGAGAGCTCCCCAAGCTCGCATTAGTCTCTCTAAAATGAATTCTTGAAGTCCATATTGATTGGTTGGAGATTCCGGACCAGATTTCGCCAGCTCGAACGTTTCCATCTCGATGTCCTCTGACCCAAGTCTCGCCGACCCGATGCCCGACGAGCTGAACACGTCGGACCGAAGTCTCATCGACCGAGGCCCGCCGAGCTGAACATGTCAGACCCAAGTCTCGCCGACCCGATGCCCGCCGAGCTGAACATGTCGGACCCATCACTTACACAAATTCGGTTCTCTACTCAGTATCGTATCCGTTGCCGCACATTGAGTTGGAATCTGTCAGAGGGACGTATTTGGACAACCTGATTTTCTTTTCTCGATCGATGGCGGGACGGCTAAAACTTATCTCTCTAAATCTGACCGTCTAAGGTCGCTGACCAGCATGGGTACTCGGGCGCCACAGGCTTCGAACTTACCTCTGAGCTTGATATTGGTTAATAGATATCCATGGCTTATTAATTCAACGGCTTGTATTTTCTCTCTTATACCTCGGCAGATCCCTCAAAACACAAAGTTTATTTCCATGATTTAGCGGACTGAGTTTTCTTGAAGTCCGGAGTTCTCGAATGAACCCGACGCTTGGTGAAACCTTGAACTCGCACTCACAACTTACACCTCAAATTCATTTCTGGTAATTAGACTCTTTGTTGCTCACATTTATTACGAGAGGAGATTATGTGAGAAGAAAAGATACAAGCCATATTCTTACGGCGATGTGAGGTTTCCACCTCGGCAAGAGATCGCTACGAGTCGAGGCGATCAAGTGTCAACACCACCATCTCGCATTCTCTACCTAAAGCTCGAAGTTATCTGCTCGGCGAGATTGCTGAAAACTTACTTTATTCCGGGAGCTCGCGTTCACATTGCTCGCACTTCTATGCCAATCCTCCTACAACTCCGAGCCAGATTTCGTCGTCTCGAACGTTACCACCTCGGTATTCTTTGACCGAATCTCGTCGATATAATGCCCGTCGAGGTAAGTCTCTCAATCACCTTTCTCGAAGCTCGAATTTTCCTCTTGAATTTCAAATTCCGGGAAATATTTTATAAAGCTTTTAAAAGGCCAGAGTTATTCCCGTGCACAAAAGCAAGTACTTAACGATCTGGTTTGCTGTTGAGCTCGTTCTCTTATCTCGAGGCAGGACTTTTCGAGACTTGTAGTTCTCTCATATCTAGCATTGGTCCTATGAAGCTCGCATCTCCACCTCGAATACGAATCTATGAAAGCTCGAACTCATCCTAATATCCTTGCGAAGTAAGTTCTCTTTTAAATGATGTTCCCATACCTCCATGGCAATAACTCTTTTCATGAAACTTGAAATTATCCATCACCTGGATAGAATATATTAATACAATACTAACTAATGGATTGGTGAAACACTGAGGCGTTAAATCGCGTATTACACCGAGGCGTTAAATCGCGTATTACACCGAGGCGTTAAATCGCGTATTACACCGAGGCGTTAAATCGCGTATTACACAGAGGCGTTAAATCGCGTATTACACTGAGGCGTTAAATCGCGTATAACACTGAGGCGTTAAATCGCGTATTACACTGAGGCGTTAAATCGCGTATTATACTGAGGCGTTAAATCGCGTATTACACCGAGGCGTTAAATCGCGTATTACACTGAGGCGTTAAATCGCGTATTACACTGAGGCGTTAAATCGCGTATTATACCGAGGCGTTAAATCGCGTATTACACTGAGGCGTTAAATCGCGTATTACACCGAGGCGTTAAATCGAGTATTACACCGAGGCGTTAAATCGTGTATTACACCGAGGCGTTAAATCGCGTATTACACCGAGGCGTTAAATCGCGTATTACACCGAGGCGTTAAATCGCGTATTATACTGAGGCGTTAAATCGCGTATTACACTGAGGCGTTAAATCGCGTATTACAGTGAGGCGTTAAATCGCGTATTACACTGAGGCGTTAAATCGCGTATTATACTGAGGCGTTAAATCGCGTATTACACCGAGGCGTTAAATCGCGTATTACACTGAGGCGTTAAATCGCGTATTATACCGAGGCGTTAAATCGCGTATTACACTGAGGCGTTAAATCGCGTATTATACCGAGGCGTTAAATCGCGTATTACACCGAGGCGTTAAATCGCGTATTACACCGAGGCGTTAAATCGCGTATTACACCGAGGCGTTAAATCGCGCAAAAACGAGGCGTTAAATCGCGTAAAAACGAGGCGTTAAATCGCGCAAAAATGAGGCATTAAATCGCACAAAATGAGTTGTTAAATTGAAACAAAAATGAGTTGTTATAATAGGCAAGAATAGCCTATCAAATCGAGTATGTCAATCGCTAGAGACATTCAAGCCAATACGGCGAGATAAGCGCACGAGTCATACAACCAGAGAAAAAACGAGGTAAGGTGAAAAGACAACACGTGAATAATACTCCTAGTCTAAACACGACTTCTAGACTTCGGAGTAGGGGGGAGTAGTTGATACGGACCAAATTGTCCTCATGGGGTTTCCTAATCAATTATTGGGCCGTGGATTGAGTTTTCACTGGTATTTGGCCCAAAGCCATATCAGGCCCAAGAAGAGGAGTTAGGGCAAGTTTACTTATCTCTTGCCCATCAAGTATCCACACCTATAAATAGGGAGTTACTCTCAACTTATCACTTCTATGCTCTCTCTTACATATCACACTTGATTATCTTTCGATAAAAAACTGACTTGATCGTCGGAGCTTCTACGCCGGGAAACCCCTCCCGGCGTTGCAGGTACCCCTCCGGCAGAACCCCCGACGAACTATCATCCAGAATATCTTCCAAGGGTCACACGTCATCGTCTCGACGATTTTGGAGTAAATCAACAGGGGGGTACGAGCGAATTTTTTTTTGACAGAGGGTATTTGACAATTAGAGATTTCACAGGGGTGGTATTTGCAATTTACTCCACTTAAAATCCTGGTTCCGCTAATGGATTAAGAGGAATCTCTGAGATTTCATTACAGTGCTACCAAATCTGGGATATTAATTACACAGACCAAAAAAATATTACAATTTTAACTGTTTTATTATTTTCTGATTTTTTTTTAATTAAATTAAAGGGGCAATTTGCTAGAGGTCCATCTATATTATAATTTATGTGTATAAATCCAAGTCAAAATTTCCATATTTTAATAAATTAATAATATTTATTGTGTCCAAAATACCCTTAACCAAATCAAATCAAATCCCCTAAAAACCTCTCTATCAAAACAAATTTCCAAACATCTCTGTTGCAAATATTAATAAAAAATTAAATAAACTAGTAAAAGAAAAAATACTATTTATTCTACAAACTCATACTCTAAAATCGACACCGTCTCCGTCTGTCGTGAACTGCAAATAGCAAACTGACGCCTATGACTATGTGAACTGCAAATAGCAAATAACGCCTATGATTCCGTGAACTGCAAATAGCAAACTGAATATTAGAATTTGTATTATTGAATTGCAAACAACAAAATACCAATGATTCATCCAGGAAATAGCAAACTGTAAAAAAATTCCAGAATTTGCATTATTGAGTTGCAAAAAAATGATTACCTATGACTTCTCCAAATACAAACATCAAACTGAAGAAAAAATTGAAAACGAGAAAAAATATGTGACACGAAATTGCAAAATGCAAAATGAAAACAATTAAAGAAAAAAAAAAACGAGGTGCTCACCCCAAATCCCTTGCCGCCATTCTTAACTCCGTCACAAATCCTAGAGCCGCCGCCGCCGCCGTAATGAACCCAATCAATTGAGTGCAACCAGTCAAAGCTCTCGGTGAGAATGGTAGGGACCGAGACGGAGATATTGTTGGGGACGAAGCAGATGGTGGATTCCGAACACCGGTGAAGAGATGCATCAAAATTTCATGGATCGATTGCCGTAGAACAACCACCCAAGATTGGGGCGAGAATCTCCTGAATTGCCTTCCATCGTAACAACTGGAGAAGTTGAAATTAAATACAAACAACAAACAAGGTCTCCAAAATAGCAAACGGTTTTTCCAAACAAAGAACAAGCAACATATCCCACAACCAAAAAACAAACGAAAAATATTTGTTTATAGTTTGTTGAAGGTTCTAACTATGGCAGGATTCAAAAGAGAAGAAAAAATATCGGAATTGAGAAAGAGAAGGGAGTAAGAAATTGATCAGATTTTTTCTTCGAAAGATGCTTATCGAAAGAGAAAAAAAACAGAACGGAAGAGAAACACGATGGAGAGGCACGAGATAGAGAGGCAGAGACAGATGAGAGATTAGATATAGGTGGAGAAAGATACGTAAGATTGGAGAGGGAGGGAGAGTGATATATGGGATTTACTTTCTTTTTAATTAAGGGTGTTTATGTCAATGTACTAATTATTTTATTTTATTTGTATTATTTTTTTTATCAAAGGACCTATACCTATATTCATCTAATAGTTAGGATCTCCACCTATATAAGTCCAGAATGAGGGGTGTCTAGCCAATTTCCCCTAAATTAAATTATAAAATGCTTGGGATATAACCACATGCATAGTTTTGCTTAAACATTTGAAGCTGTTGTCCTGCTCAATTTTTCATCGGCTCGAATTAATGTAGAATGCTGAAACTTTTCTAAAGCATATATATATATATATATATATATATATATATATATATATATATATAGAGTAAAAAGCAGTTTGCCCCCTAAACTATGGGCCGATTTGCACTTTACCCCCCAAACAAAAAAAATTTGCACGTTTTTACCTAAACTCGTTAATTCGTTGCACGGTGCCCCCTGAACTAATTTTTCCGGCAATTTTGACCGGAAAGTTAAAACATGTGCCTTGCACGTGACATTTGCAAGGCTATATTCGTCCATTCACTTACATCTTTAATATTAAATATAAATTATTCTTTAAAAAAACAAAAAAAAAATAAAAATTAAAACAAAAGAAAGAAAACAAAAAATAAAAAAATATTTTGTATTTTTCAACTTCTTATGAGCGGCGACTTTGAGCAGCGCCTTACAACCCTTGACGGAGTCCGGCAGCAGAAGCTCCGACGAGGAAGAAAACCCCAGCCCCTCCAGCGTGGCGGCGCTTATTGAATCCGTCATCGCCAGTATCGACCCGGAGACCACCATCGCCTCCACCATCTCCGGGTACATCTCCGCCATCTTGAACGCCACCATTCCGCCGTAGCTGAACCCCACCACCGTGCACCTCTCTACTCCCAGCTTCCTCAGCCCCTTCGCCAGGCACTCCGCCTGAAACGCCGGCGACCTGTCCGGGTTATCCGTGATCGACCCACCGAAGAAGAGCAGGTCCGGCACGTAGACGGAGTACTTCTTCGCCAGCGAACCCACCTGGAACTGCCACGTCACTATTCCTGTTAGAGAATATTATATTATAGAACTCTTGTAATATTAGGATTCTAGTATGATTGAGTTACCTAGATTAGTTAGGATTTAGTTACCTAGTCAAACTCTATTACCTTGCAATATTTCTCTATATATATTCCATGTAATCAACCCATAACACAATGGGGGTTTATATTCTATTACGTATTTCTCTTCTATTCTTCCTATACGGTATCAGAGCACCAGGTTTAGGTTTTTTAACCTAGCCGCTTTTCTTCTCCATGGCGGTGAAAACCTAGCCGCCTTTCTTCTCCATGACGGTGACCACCCAATTTTCTCCCTCCCCCGGTGGTGGTACTCTTAATATCTTTCTTTTTCTATCTTTTTATGAACACCACCCAAATTTTCTCCCTCCCCCGGTGGTTCTCTTTCTTCTTCTTCTTCTCCATGGCCTAAAACATAGCCGATGCCTCTCTTCTTCTCCATGGCCGGCGACCACCAAACCAATTCTCTCCCTCTCGGTGGTGGTACTCTTCTCTCTATCTTTTTTTTTCTATATTTTCTATGAACCTTCTTCTTCTTCTTCTTCTTTTTCTTCTTCTTCTTTTCTGTTCTTCTTCTTCTCCATGGCCTATGGCCTAAAACCTAGCCGCCGCTCTTCTTCTCCATGGCCGGCGACCACCACCCCAATTTCTTCCCTCCCCCGGTGCTGGTGCATCATCTCTATCTTTATCAGTTCTTCTTATTATCCGACATCTTCTTCTTCTTAGTCGGTTAATCTAATTTTTTCTCTCTTTAATCTCTATCTTCTTTTAATTATTCTTCTTCCCTCTCTCATATCTTCTCTCTATCTCGATAAACAACAAAAAAAAAAGTTGCTTATTTTTCTCACCCGTTATTATTATTATTATTATTATTATTTTTATCAATTGGACAGATATTTCAACAGAAGAATTCTCTAGCGTTGTGTTTTGCGGTTTCTGTCCAGTCTCCACGTTTGAAGTATATTCGTTCCGACTGCGGGAGCGTGCTAGCAAGTGATTGTCCAGTCTTCACGTTCGTCACGTTTCGACTGCGGGGGCGTGTTAGAGAATATTATATTATAGAACTCTTGTAATATTAGGATTCTAGTATGATTGAGTTACCTAGATTAGTTAGGATTTAGTTACCTAGTCAAACTCTATTACCTTGCAATATTTCTCTATATATATTCCATGTAATCAACCCATAACACAATGGGGGTTTCTATTCTATTACGTATTTCTCTTCTATTCTTCCTATAATTCCCTCGGCGGCGAAGCCGTGTATGAGGACTGTTAGAATTATTTCGTGCAAATTAATTATAAATTTGTGTCCGATAAATCCCAGATTCAGTTTTAGCTACTGTTCTATTGTTTTACGAAGAGTTGCAACAGTTAATGGAACAGTAATAAAAAGACACAAATTTTAAAGTGGTTCGGATACAATTGTACCCTACATCCACGGGGACCTGCAAATAAAATTTACTAATTTTTAGTTTTACGAATACAATAATAGGACTTAATCAAAATACAAAGACTCCCTCTTTGTTGACGCCGTTCTTGTATACTACGCTGAATTATAAATCTTCAATTTGCAGCACGCCCCTTGCTCCGCACGGTTGAACTCCCTTCAACGCTGAATCCCTCAGTCGGCGGATCGATCTCCTCCCGAGATCTGTTTAAGCCCCTCTCCCGAAGAACCGATCTTCTTTTTGTATAGAAGAAGCAAACTTGTGATACTCCTTGAATCTTGGTGTCTTCACCACAAAGCCTTGAAGCCGGTATATTTTCTATGAAAATCACGTATCACGATGGAACAATAAAAACGAGAGGAAAAATATTTTCTGTGAAAAATTTCTCTCGATCAAAGACGTTCCGGGAGCAGCGAAATTAAGAGCAGAAAAATATATTTTTTCTCTCCAATCAAACGCCTACAGATAACGATGCTTGAAGCCCTCTTTATACGTTCATAATTCTTCCTGCACAAGAAAATACAAATCTAATTAGATCTCTTATTCACGTTAAAAAGAGTTGTATAGGAAAATACAACTATTCATTCCTTATCTAAAAACTAATTCCCTTAACTATTAAAACACAAGGAAATACAATCCATTAGGTTAGGGATTCTTATTCACGTAGGAGAATAAGTTGTAAAATAAGAAAACTCTTTGTATAAAGATAATTCCTAATATAAATCAATTAATGACAAATTAAAAGGAATTAAAACACAAGGAAACTCCCTTTCTTATATCACGGCATATCTAGACTTGTGCTACAATCCCTTTACACGTTTCCTTGCAAAGTCAGAATCCAAAGGATTCTAACAATCTCCCCCTTTGTCGTTTATTGATTATAATCATTTTCTCCCCCTGAGTAAAATAACCTGAAAATAAAACAATCAGATGATAGACGGAAGCAATAAAACGAAGATCATCATCAACTCTTTTTGACAACAAGAGTAGCATCAACTGCTGCAATAGTAAGTGCCACAGTTTCAGCAACTGTTCCCACAGTAGTGGCTCCGGCAGGTGGTTCACAACGAAGTCAGCTCCCCCTGCATGTGTATCGCCCTCTGTGAATGATCCTTAGGCAGCTCTTCTTGTAAATGCGTTCATTCTTCCCCTTTGCTTACTCGGCTTGATAGACTTGGAAGGCGGTGGATGACAACGTGGTAAATTATCCACGTGATAAGAGATTCAGCAAATGACATCGGCATTAGCTCCTTCTTTTATATTCTTGTGAAGCTCTGGAGAAATCAAACAAGGAAACCAATTAATGACAATTACCACAATAATAATAAAAAGATGAAATTCCTTCTATTTTGGATAGACACGTTCAGGTGATTAATATGGAGAGATAATTTATTTCTTCTCAAATTATCTAATGAGATAACTAAGAAAAATATGTTCCTCATATTAATACACATCTCCATAGAATTCCACTTGGTATTGTGGACTTAGAATCCCACCGAGAGTCTAACACTCTCCCCCTTTGGCATTGATTGGTCAGAACATTTACTCCCCCTAAATATATGATATATGCATGAACAAGGGTTAGCAAATTCAGAATAACATCTGCACATATAAACTGTTGCAACAGTTTATCAAACAGTTCACCAGATAGTGTAAACCGTAAATAAACCATAGTTCCAAAATAAAAGCAGATAATTCGTTCAGATAAGCACGAGATAAAAGGATATGCAGTAGCAGAAACAACTTCTCTTCACAATGCTTATTATTTGTCCTATATTTCTGCCCAGCAACTGTCTCACGCACTGTTTCAACAGTTGTCTGAACTCCCCCTGCATTCCTGCACTGTTCCAGCAACTGTCTGATGCACTGTCGCAACAGTTGTCGGAACTCCCCCTGTGTTCATGCCATCGTTACTGTTCTTTTCTCCCCCTTTCTAGGCAATCACCATGCAAAGATAACTCAACATGGACTAACGATCTTGATGATTCAAGCAAGCTGTTCAAACACTTAACAAAAAGATCAAAACGAAGAGAGAATCTTGGAACTAAGTGAGAAGAATCACTATACATAACGTGCACAGAAAATCACAAACTCACAAACTCAATACCACACGATAATTGCAATGCGAAAATCAAAGGATAGTAATATCAAATCCAACATTAAATAGCAAAGACTACAGACTTTGCCAAACTTCATAAGAAACGTGGAAATGTGAGGAGTAAGCCCA
This sequence comes from Erythranthe guttata, assembly GCF_056151865.1. Taxonomy (NCBI): domain Eukaryota; kingdom Viridiplantae; phylum Streptophyta; class Magnoliopsida; order Lamiales; family Phrymaceae; genus Erythranthe; species Erythranthe guttata. The sequence continues at coordinate 6,354,499 of NC_142535.1, read as the reverse complement.
ATCGATCCGGTTGCAACAAAAAAGTAAAATTTAACCGGCACATAAACAAAAATCCCGTCTCTCTCTCTCTCTTTTTTTTTTTTTTTTTTTTTTTTTTAAATAATGCCTAATGCAGTACAAAAAGTAAACATGAAAAATAGACATGAGTGAAGAGACATATGTGAATAGGATACTGCATGGACAAACAAAACATATGGGATTTATCTTCACATTCACGATAAGCGCAATCCCCAAAAATCCGACTGCCAATGCAACCAACAAACTTAATAATCCCAAGTCAAACACAAAGATGCTCTTATTAGGTAGCGTACACACACGTCTAATGGTAGCTTTTTCCCATGAAAAACAGAGCAATTAAAAGGAACGAAATTATGGTGGTCGTGCAATGTGTAGTCCCCTGGGCTTTCTAATTGAGCTTTGTAGTAAGTGTTCGGTCAAGTGGTTTACTGGCTCGACTCAACTAGGCTTCGAACTATTCACTGACCATATATATAATTTATATTGGCCGTGCAATGTGTAGTCCCCTGGGCTTTCTAATTGAGCCTTGTAGCGAGCTTTCGGCCACGTGATTTACTGGCTCGACTCAAAAAGGCTTCGAACTATTCACTGACCAAATGGTTGTAGATATATATATTAGTAACAGTAGTTCAAGAGTAGCTTTCACTCATTAAAAAATGCAGTTTTTCCCTATAAAAACATCCAACCATGACAAGACTATTCAGAGAAATAAATAAGTTGGAGCCTTTTAAGTAATCATTTTGGGAATTGGTGAAGTTCTACCCCACAAAATTTAGAAATACACGAAGTATCAAATTCACATATGTCTCAATCATATGCAGTATGCTTAATGCAGGTCCTATATGAGATGCAAAAACATATGAAGTGTCCTACCTCTAAAAGTTGCAAGTCTGGACACACAGACAGTTGCAACAGTTCATGCAACTGCATCAGATTAAACAACATAAATTCCCAGCGATTTTCGCAAGGAATCAAATTTATGTGCATCAAGGGTTTTTGCAAAAGCATCAGTTAATTCATTCTCCGTTGCAGCATAATCAATTGAGACAACCCCCTTTTCGACCAAGCCCCTTATGAAAAGATGACAAATATCAGTAAGCTTAGTTCTCGAATGCTGAATTGGATTCATAAACTTATTTTTCACATACAAATTATCACAATTCAGATTACCAAGTTTTTTATTCCCCAAACTAGTTTTGTCACCAGAACTGTTGGAACAGTTAGTACTATCATCACATGAGTTTAAAGAAGTAATGGCAGATAAACAATTAAGATCAGACTTCTTTACCCAGATTTTTTGTTGAGTTTTATTCACTAAATCAACCTTTATCTTGGGTTTTTGAGACGACACAAAAGTGTGATCAATTTTGGCGGAAAGTGGTGAGCGGGCCATTATTCTTTTAACCATTTTCAAGTACTTAAAACACCTGGGTCGTATATGACCAGCAACATGACAAAAATGACAAATAGGCACAAAACGTTTTCTTTGAGATGACTGTTTTGGCGCAACTGTCGCACTAGTCTGTGAAACAGTGCATTGTTTAACAAAATTGATTTTTCCTATTGGATCTTCTTTCTGTTTCAAAGCATCATCAGATAGTTTATTACCCCTTACACCTAGATGACCATAGTTCGGCTGATTTGTTCTCAAAATTTCATTCAAATTTACCCTACCTGTATTTAATTTTGAAATAGAATCTTGGGTTTTAGCAAATTTGGCCTTCAAACTATCTGTTTCTCTACTAGCAGAAATAACATTTTGTTCAAGAGTAGAAATTCTTACCTTCAATACTTTGTTTTCCTCAATTAGGACAAGCTTCTCTTTTTCTAAGAATTTATTCGACTCGCATACCTGAAGAAATTTTTCGTACATCCTTTCATAGCACTCCTTTAATTCTTCCAAGGATGACACGTCATCATCGCTGTTGTTTTCTGAATCCCAATCATCACCTGCAAGATTTAACGGAGTTAATATTTTATCGGATATTGAATGTAACTTATCATACCTAAGTTCTGTCTTAACAGTCTGTTCAACTGTTGCAACAGTTTCAGCGACAGTCTGTTTGCACTCGTTTATCTGAGTAGTTCCTTCGTAGGCCTCTTGTAGAACATCCCATGCCTCCTTTGCTGATTTGCACATTGATATCAATTTGAATTGGTCTTCATCGATACAACTCAAGATAGCATTGGTTGCCTTGGAATTATAATCTGCGATTCGTACTTCTTCATCACTCCACTTCTCTTTTGGGGTTTGAATGATCTCGTGTGACTCATTCATTGAGGTAGGAGGTGTCCAACCAATTAGAATCGCGCGCCAGGCCCATTCATCGATAGATTTGATGAACATCTTCATCCTTATTTTCCAATCAGAGTAGTTCAATTCACCCAAGAGAGGTGGTAGGAATGCGCCTTCACGATGATTATTCATGTCTGCACAAAAAAATAAAAAAATAATTAAATCCCAAAATCTCACTAAGTGTATCTAGTGACAGGCTCTTGATGCCAATTGTTAGAATTATTTCGTGCAAATTAATTATAAATTTGTGTCCGATAAATCCCAGATTCAGTTTTAGCTACTGTTCTACTGTTTTACGAAGAGTTGCAACAGTTAATGGAACAGTAATAAAAAGACACAAATTTTAAAGTGGTTCGGATACAATTGTACCCTACATCCACGGGGACCTGCAAATAAAATTTACTAATTTTTAGTTTTACGAATACAATAATAGGACTTAATCAAAATACAAAGACTCCCTCTTTGTTGACGCCGTTCTTGTATACTACGCTGAATTATAAATCTTCAATTTGCAGCACGCCCCTTGCTCCGCACGGTTGAACTCCCTTCAACGCTGAATCCCTCAGTCGGCGGATCGATCTCCTCCCGAGATCTGTTTAAGCCCCTCTCCCGAAGAACCGATCTTCTTTTTGTATAGAAGAAGCAAACTTGTGATACTCCTTGAATCTTGGTGTCTTCACCACAAAGCCTTGAAGCCGGTATATTTTCTATGAAAATCACGTATCACGATGGAACAATAAAAACGAGAGGAAAAATATTTTCTGTGAAAAATTTCTCTCGATCAAAGACGTTCCGGGAGCAGCGAAATTAAGAGCAGAAAAATATATTTTTTCTCTCCAATCAAACGCCTACAGATAACGATGCTTGAAGCCCTCTTTATACGTTCATAATTCTTCCTGCACAAGAAAATACAAATCTAATTAGATCTCTTATTCACGTTAAAAAGAGTTGTATAGGAAAATACAACTATTCATTCCTTATCTAAAAACTAATTCCCTTAACTATTAAAACACAAGGAAATACAATCCATTAGGTTAGGGATTCTTATTCACGTAGGAGAATAAGTTGTAAAATAAGAAAACTCTTTGTATAAAGATAATTCCTAATATAAATCAATTAATGACAAATTAAAAGGAATTAAAACACAAGGAAACTCCCTTTCTTATATCACGGCATATCTAGACTTGTGCTACAATTCCTTTACACGTTTCCTTGCAAAGTCAGAATCCAAAGGATTCTAACAAGGACGACTACCGGCTTCGTGGGCTTTGCCGTTTTGCAGCAGCCGTCGGCGGCGGCGGTGGTTTTCTTTGAACTGGTTTTGAGTTTCTTGATTGTTTCGGAAGGGACCCAGATGGCCTTTTTCTTCTTCTCTCAATTTCATTTGTGCGCTCAATTGTTCGTCGATTTTGCTCAATTGTTCATCGATTTTGCTCAATTGTTCGTCGATTTTGCTCAATTGTTCGTCGATTTTGCTCAATTGTTCATGGATTTTGCTCAATTGTTAGTCGACTTTGCTCTGTTGTTCGTCGATTTTGCTCTGTTGCTTGTCGATTTTGCTCTGTTGTTCGTCGATTTTGCTCTGTTGCTCGTCGATTTTGCTTAATTGTTCGTCGATTTTGCTCTACAGCTCGAATCCGGGCTGTTTCCTGGAGGATTCGGAAGTGGTTTGCAGGGAAGGATGGGAAGGATGATAGCTTCTTTTTCCTTTATTTTTTTTTATTTATTTATTTATTTGTATTTAATATTAAAGATGCAAGTGAATGGACGAATTTACCCCTCAAAATCTCACGTGCAATGCACATGTTTTAACATTCCGGTTAAAATTGCCGGAAAATTGAGTTTAGGGGGCACCGTGCAACGACTTAACGAGTTCAGGTAAAAACGTGCAAATTTTTTTTGTTTGGGGGGTAAAGTGCAAAACGGCCCATAGTTTAGGGGGCAAACTGCTTTTTACTCATATATATATATATATATATATATATATATATATATATATATATATATATATATATATATATATATATATACACGTATCACAAATTACAATGACGGGGTAATACAGTTAAGACATGTTCCGTTCATCGTCTGGACTTGTCAGAGAGAGAAAATGAGGCTTACAGTTATGAAGAGAGGTCGATTTGCCGCACGAAGGAAGTTCAATACAGCAAATTACGGTGGATTCAACACCTTCGCACACCGAGTCTTTAATATTTTCTCATATCGTACCAAGTATTGTGTGTACAGACTTTGTTAGTACCCGTAGAGTCGGTTGTACTCAATTGAATTAAGTAAAATCACATGTACACAATCGAATCACGTAAAAAATTACATTGTTACAAGCACAAATGATTTTATTATATAAGCTTATAGATCGACATTCCTTTTTTCTTGTAATCGTAAAAAACTTTAATCTAGTAACACGAAGTTTTCTTGTAGCCACACAACTATTCTGCCGTTTGAAATGTAACAAATTACGCACAAAAATTAAACAAGGAAGCAATATATAGTTTTTGCATGCATCTCTATAGTTTGAGTTTGCTAAAATCAACTCTTTTGACGGGATATGTATACGCCTCATAATTGATTTGCTGCCCCAACGAACTCAATTTTGTCAGCGTGGTGATCAGATCAACCTGGATTAATTAAACCAATCACTTTTAGAAAACAAACACGTAAAATAACGGGTTTTTCTTAAAAAGAAAAACAAAAAAATAGATATAAGTTATAGATTAGTAATTAATAGTGACCTCATAATCAGTTTGCGATACAGTTTCACGGCTACGTTGGTACTTCTGAACCCATGGCAACACTTCCGGATCGGAGGCAAGTAATGCCTCAGTTGCAGATTGATCCGGACCCAAGAATGCCGACATCACAGCTAGCTGCATAACATCAAAATTGGATTATGTATATATATATATATATATATATATATATATATATATATATATATATATATATATATATATATATACTTGGGCCTCGTTTGGTCGATAAAATTAGCCATGATTAATAATTAAATAATTGGAATTTATTGAATGTTTGGCGCCCGGGAGCGGAAAGAATGCTTCTACTAATCTTGGCTAATTGGGAGATTATTTATTGGACCTCCTATTGAACAACAATATACAGTAGAACATCGATAAATTAATAACCTAGCTTAAATAATATTTTTTTTCTGGTCCCGACTCGGTAAGAACGTGCTAACTTATTAACCTGTTAATTTAATATTTCGCTAAATTATCCCGACTGTATTAATTTATAGAGGTTTAAGTGTAATTGGGTTTTTGATATATGATTATTACGGATAATCTTAAATCAAGAACTAAACGGGATTTTTCTATAAGCTACCAAGTCGATAAAGATGGATGAAATTTTAATTTTTTTTTTCTTCTTCATTAATACCTGACGGGGGCCAAAGCCGAGAGCAGAAAATTTGTTCTTCATTTCAACGACAGTGGAATTATCCCATTGAGGGACCCTTCCCTCGGGATCGGGTTTTCCGGCATCCGACCTTCCAAACTGCCTATCAAAAAGTCCCCACTGCCCACTCGAACCATATGCAGTATACAGTATGGCCCCTTTTTGTTCATTCCCTCCACATTTACGAATGGCTGACGCTAGGAACGTAGATTTAACTGCACTTTGAGCTGCATTGATAAACGAATCATATATAATTTATTTTTTATTGCATCGATTTAAGGGTTTTATTCAAGCTTCCTCGGCATGCAATTAACCTGCAAAGTGGATGAGATCGGCATACGATATAGGTCCACCTTTGGAGTATGAATCTATTTCCTTCTTCGTTTCCTCCAACAGATTTAAAGCAGCCGCGAGATTCTTATTTTCTGGTCGGCTAATCTCTGAGCTTCACGAAACAAACGTAATACAAGACAAAAACACAAAATCAAATCAAAACCCAAAAATTCCACGGAATTCAAAACGCCAAATGTAATTCAAGTTACCTAAACCGTATCGATCCATTTGGGCCTCCAGATTTTGTTGCCTGCAAACTTAATTAGTAACTGCATAAGTTTCTTTCTTTCTTTTTTTTTTTTTTTTTGTTTTTTCGTTTCGAAATATATTTAACGATATATAAATATGCAATATCACATCTGACCTTATCATAAGTTACGGCATCATTGAGTGCCAAAGTTAATACAGACGGCACGAGATCTTGATTCCCCTGCATACAAATTATAACATTTAGTATGTATACTAAGAAAAATCGCAGACGTATATCAAATGAATTTCTTAGTTCTTGACACCAAACCTTCAGAACAGTAGCGAATGTCCCCTTCATTTGCGCTATTAAAAAAAAATAAAAAAATAAAAATAAACAAAAAGATGGATCAAAAATTTAGAAAGAAAAGAAATAAGGGTATTCGTAAAGCTTACACAGAAACTCCGAACGTTGCTTCCGTTCTATCAAATCAGCAGCATTAGCCACTTCAACGAATGAGGTGGACCTTGCTATCAAGTCCTGTGAACGGTCAACGGTCAACCGACAAACTCATCATCATATATCACTTGTATTTGTTCATCTCAATTCTCAATAAATATTCAACTATATACTTCTGAATTCCATTTCGTTTTATGTATGTGAGCTAATGATATTCTGAAAGAAATGAGATAGCAAATGCTGCGACCTTTTTCGAGTCTGCATAGCAGGAATATAACGAACACCGGCAGAGGTGTACCAAAACACCTATTTATTTTAGCATTTTAACAAAAGTTGTTTCGTTCCGGCCGAAAAATTAAATTAAACCCACAAAACGACTGATCTTTTTGCTTGGTTGAATTAAACCCCTAAAATGGATTTTATGAGCACATACTAAGAGGCCTTGCTTGGCTGGAGAGATTAGCCATGATTAACTAAATAATTAGACTTTGTTTGATATTTGGTATCCCTAATAAATTGTCGGGTCGACCCACCAAAATTATATTATTATGGATTATCTTGCCTTCTAGGGAGCCTTTGTTGTTGGACATCGCGGAAGTCCCATAAAATAATTGGTTTCATTAGATTATTTAATTTTATCATGTCTAATCTTATATTGGCAACCAAACGAGGTCTAAGTAAAAAAATTAGAAATAAAAAATGAAAGCAAAAGACTGACAATGCCGATGGTGGCTCCAATTCCGAATGATTGAAGAATGTGGCGCCGTGAGAAGCCATTCTCATGATCAGAATCAGCTCCGATTTTGCAATTTACTGTGCTCTGTTATTAATTACCATAAATAAATAAACAATGAAGTCAATAACAACAAAGTGCACCAAACCATTTAAAAGAGAAATGAAGAGGGAAGAGAGATTGACTCACAGAATTATGTCTAGGAAAATGTTTAGGGGCTGAGGTAGGTTGAACCAACGAAGGCACAGTTGACATGAATGAGACCGTTGCCATCTCTTTCTCTCTCCTCCTTTCTCTCTCTCTCTCTCTCTCTCTCTCTCCGACTGACTGTGTGTGAGAGGAATAGGGGAAAAAAGAAAAGGAGGGAGAGGATATGTTGAGGAATGAGGAGAAAAGGTTGTCTGTGATTTTTGCGTTATCTTCCTATCCTACGTGGGGCTACACATCACATTCTATTACTACTTCTACTAAAATTGGATATTTTTAATTATTGGGTAACCATCCATGAAGTATGGTCAAATTACGAAACACCCCTCCTATTTGGGTAACTACAACCACCTCCCTCAAATATAAATCTTCTTACATATCCACCTTTGCGGTTTCAAATTTAGTGCAATCTTCTAGATTATATGTAATATTCAAAATTCTAGACCCGTTTTATCCTATTCGAGCTCCATATTTTGAAGCTAGATGATCAGAAGATGTATTTTTTGGCTTGTATATATCAGATTGTGGTGCATCAGAACTGCATTTTTTGCACAAAACGAGCACAAACTAGAGAGCATTCCACCGAATCTAGATGATTATGTTGAATTTGACACCATAAGGGTGGAGGTGTAAGAAGATTCATAGTTGAGGGTAGATGTAATTATCCAAACAAATAGGGTTTTTTCATAATTTAACCATACCTTAGGAGTGGCAGTAATATACCCTTAATTATTTTGTTTTTAATAAATGGGAAAGTAGAGCAATCTTTTACAATGGTACTTTTTGGAGGTTGTGTTCGGTGGTAATGGTACATTCCAATAGTGAACAACCCTCTTTTTTTTTTTTTTTTGAGGAATAACTGAAAATTTATTAGGCAATATGAGCCAAGTTCAAAGGCAGAACATTACCGCCAATACAACTAAGATCAGAAGTGGTAGCAATAGCGTGGGCAAGAAGATTTCCCGAACGCTTGACAAAAGAAAAATTGCATGAATTAAAAAAACTAGAAATACGTAAACATTCCTCAATGAGGGCTCCAAACGATGCTTCGGAGGCATTACGTTCCCGTAGTGCCGTCATAATTTGAAGGTTATCTCCTTCTAGAGTCACAGCCGATGAGCCAAGTTCATGCGCCTTTGAAATTGCATTAAGTGCCGCATGGGCTTCTCCTTCGACAACCTTGGGTCGTCCTTGAATTATTTTGGCATGCCACCAAAGGCATTTTCCTTGCCAATCACGAGCGACATTTGCCAGAACATAGTAATCTTTCTCCTTGGGAAATGCGACATCAAAGTTGATTTTAATCTCTCCGTGCTCCGGTGGTTTCCAGACGGCTGGGTGCATCTTCTCCTTGCTGTGAGTGACTCGGATTTGGGCTGCCTTATAAGTGTTCAGGTAATTAAACACCAGCTTATTACTTCCGACGTTGGGCTCCCCTCCTCGTCATGTAACACTTTGTTCCAATTATCCCACAACTTCCACATGATAACAATTGCTAGGTGAAAAGTATTGGGATCTAAGCTTTGTTGCAGCTGCGTCATCCAAACCCAGGTGGACAGAGGTGGGTTACAAGCAACCCTACAAAACACAGATGAACGCCATATCTCTTGCGATTCGTGGCAGCATTTAATAATATGGAGAAAAGTCTCGGGCACATAACCGCATCGTCGACATAAAGGGTCTCCCACTATTTTCCTTCGATATAACTCCGCTCTCGTTGGTAAAATATTAGAGCAAGCTCTCTAAATAAAGATGCGAATCTTAGGAGGGATAGGAAGATTCCACACAAGTTTCCAATTAATCGTAGTTACGCCGCTAGTCGATTCCCCAGTGGGGGGTCGCCCGCTAGTAATTGTTTGACATCTAGAGAGCAAAGTGTGATAGCATGAACGAACGGTAAACCTGCCATGGGTAGTATAATGCCATATCCATCTATCCTCAGTCGTCGAACCTCCGATCGGAACCGCTAATATTCTGTCTTTGTCGATTGGCCATAACCATTCTTCTAAAGCCGCAATATTCCATGAACCTGTATTGGCATCTATCATGTCTGAAACTGTGTCCGGAAAGGAGGAATAAATCGGCCTTTTTGTAAAAACTTGAAAAGCGCCATCATCGGAGAGCCATGGATCCGCCCAAATAGAAGTAGATTGCCCATTACCAATCCTCCTTCTAATTCCCAGCCGTAAATAATCTCGAGCCATCCATATGCTCCGCCAAGTCGCCGATGGGCGCCTCCCAATATCAGCCGTAAGCACATCGCAACGGGGAAAATAGCGAGCTTTCAAAATCTTAGAGAGCAGAAGATGGGGTTGAGTCAAGATCCTCCAGACTTGCTTGGCCAGCAATGCAATATTGAACCATTTCATGTCCCGAAAACCTAATCCTCCGTCGGCCTTTGATTTGCATAGTTGGTTCCACGCCAACCAGTGAATTTTACGGTTCTCACCATCACCCCACCAGTACCTTCTGATAGCTGTTTCCATTTCCTTGAGGATACTATCCGGAAGCAAGAAACAACTCATAATATATGATGGGATCGCTTGCAAGACTGCCTTGATTAAAACCTCTTTCCCGGCTTGTGAAAGTTGCTTCTCGCCCCATCCTTTGATTTTGGACCAGATCCTATCCCGGAGAAAAGCAAAAATATCTTTCCTCGATCGGCCCATGTTAGCGGGCATGCCCAAATACTTTTCGTGTCGGTCAACAATTTGAAACCCCAAGATTTGCTGAATTGCGTCTCGTCTTTCCTGTGTAGTTGTTGGGCAGAACGTCATCGTTGATTTTTCAAAATTGATCACTTGCCCAGAAGTTCTTGCGTATTTATTCAAAATGGTTTGAAGAGTTGTAGCATTCGCCTCCGTTGCTTGGCATAAAATAAGTGTATCATCGGCAAAACAGAGATTTGAAATAACCGGGGCTGATGGCGCAACCTGTACACCTTTTAATTCGCCGTGCTCAGTTGCTTTTTGAATCATTGCAATAAATGCTTCTGCACAGCAAATGAATAGATATGGGGAAGGGGATCGCCTTGGCGAAGCCCTCTCGATGGGCACAAGGAACCAAACTGTGAGCCATTGAACAGAAAAGAGTAAGAGACAGTCGAAACACACATCATAACGAGATCAATAAAAGAAGAAGGAATGCCAAAACGATAAAGAACTTTTTGAAGAAAAATCCACTCAATAAGAAATTACTATGTAAGTTAAATACGTAACTTATTGATTGAATAGATTATATTCGAGTGTTGCTATTTTTACCTCCAAATTATCTCAATTTACCATCAAATTTATATAAAATACATAAATACCCTTTAAATTTGTAATCCACCACTTTCCCTTATACCCGCTTAATCCTCATATGTTCTAATGTTTATTTATTTATTTATTATTTTTTTTTCTGTAATAAATTCTAAAAGGGTAAAACAAGATTCTAAGCTTCCTTCAATTTGAACCAGTTTCTGACGGATTGTGCAGAATAAAACATATACCATTTTTTAAATTTATTTCACCGAAAACAACAATATCAAAAACTTCTGATTTGTTTTTTTTTTTTTTAATTTATTTTTACATAAGCGCTCTTAATTTATTTCTCCAAGAACGTGAATTTCATGCTTCTTTTAACATTCGGGTGTTTTACTCGGACGAAGGTATCGTTCACTTAAAGTGGAGATAATGGGATTTTGTGGTAAATATTCTAGTGGAAAATGGTGGAGTGTTTTTTTTAATATTCTAATTAGGTGAAAGAGGAAATAAGGGTAAAATAGGAAATATATATATATATATATATATATATATATATATATATATATATAATGACAATAGTAATAATAGTAATAATAATGCTAATGTTTGTCCTAATACTAATGACAATAGTAATTAATCCTAATACTAATACTAATAGGGTAAATGGCAAATAGGCCCATGACAAGGGCACTTAATTAAAAGAGGGACATCCAACTTTTTTGTTTTTCAAATAAATCCAGCTCATTCAAATTTATTTGCAAATAAGGAAAATTCTTTTATATATACCAAAATTACCCTAATTCATTGAATCCAATTCAACTTCAATTTCATGATTTACTCCCCAATTTCATCGATTAACCAATTTTAATCATAATTTCAATTTTGACCCCAATTTTGACCCACCACCACTCCGCCGGTCCCCGGCGTTGACTTTTTTTTTTTTTTTTTCCTTAAATTTTTTTTAATTAATATTACTGTCGTGGCTACTAAATTACTGTCTCCAACAGTTATTTAACTGTCGGAGACAGTAATTCAACTGTTAATTGACTTTTTTTTTCTTCAAAACTATTTTTAATTAATATTACTGTCCCGGCTGCTAAATTACTGTCTCCAGTAGTTATTTAACTGTCGGATACAGTAATTTAACTGTTAATTGACTTTTTTTTTATTATTTTTTTATTTTTTTAATTAATATTACTGTATTCGTTGCTAAATTACTGTCTCCAGCAGTTATTTAACTGTCGGAGACAATAATTTAACTGTTAATTGACTTTTTTATTCTTAAAACAAATATTTTTAATTAATATTAATGTTTTGGCTGCTAAATTACTATCTACAACAGTTATTTAACTGTCGGAGACAGTAATTTAACTATTAATTGGCTTTTTTTTTTGAATTTTTTTTCTTAAAAAGAATTATTTTAATTAATATTACTGTCTTGGCTGCTAAATTACTGTCTCCAAGTAATTTAACTGGCTTAGACAGAAATATTAATAATATTACTGTTCGGGAAAATAATATTCATAATATTACTGTCCCAAACAGTAATATTATTGTCTGAGACAGTAATTTATTAGCCTAGACAGTAATATTAATTAAAATATTTTTTTCAAAGAAAAAAAAAAGTCAACGGCGGACCGGCGTTGACCGGCGGTCTCCGGCGTTCAATAAGGAGATTTGGTTAATGTAACATTCCTTCATAACTTATTTGGATTTTTAAATCATATTCAATAAGGAGATTTGGTTAACAAATATTTATCTTAAGATATAATAATAGATATCAATCAATATTTTTAAAGTGTTATTAATTAGTATGTCAAATAATATATTGTGCAATATGATCTTTTTAATCGGGTGAAAATGCCCTGAGGAGTGAGGACTACACCAAACAAACTTTATTTTCTATATCAAAAATAAAAAATATTAAGAAAATGACTAGCCACGATTTCATACATTTGAGCACTTATGAAACTAATGTTAATAGATTACACACAACAACATTTGTGGATTACCTCTTATTGTTAATTATATTTTTTTTCTCTTAGCTATAGCAAATTTTTATCATGTGATTCTAATGAGGAAACTGAGCATAAAATAAAATATACAAAAACAATGAAAATGGATATTTCATTGTCCAAAATATAAAACTAATAGAAAACCTGGTGAAATAAATAAATATTTTAGAACACCTCACCATTTGATATATATACCATAGAATATAGAATTGTTTAATGACTAAAATTTATTAATTAGAATTTAGAAGATCAAACATACAAAATAATTTAACAACTTGAGTTCATTTGAGTTAGTAGCTGCAAATTGGCAACAGAGAAGTACACTTTAATTTCATTTTTTTAGTTCTAATTTGTATCGTACTATATATGCCTATAAAAATTCAAAAAAAATACATTATTTGATTAATTTTAAGGGAAGTGATTGTTGCAATGTACACATAATGTGGATTGAACACCTATTTTTATCTTTGAACGAATTTGGATTCATGGGCTAATCTACATACGTAAAAGTAAAATGGCAAGTATTAAAATATATAAAGGTCCAATTGATATACACCCCTTATATGGAAAATAACCCTAAAATTTTTTCTTTGAGATACACCCCTGGAGAGGCAAAAGTACTATTGTGCCCTTTTAATGCAATTTTCGCCCAACTGCATTCAGCATTTCCACCAACTGCATTCGACATTTCCACCAACTGCATTCAGCATTTTGGGTCTGCATTTATAATTTTTTTGATTTTTTATTTTAATAAAATTCTTTTTGTTTGTTTTTTTATTCTATATATTATTTTACTGTTTTTATTATTATTATTATTTTTATTATTATTATTATTATTATTATTATTATTATTATTATTATTATTATTATTATTATTATTATTATTATTATTATTATTATTATTATTATTATTATTATTATTATTATTATTATTATTATTATTATTATTATTATTATTATTATTATTATTATTATTATTATTATTATTATTATTATTATTATTATTATTATTATTATTATTATTATTATTATTATTATTATTATTATTATTATTATTATTGTTATTGTTATTATTATTATTATTATTATTATTATTATTATTATTATTATTATTATTATTATTATTATTATAATAATAATTATTATTATTATTATTATTATTATTATTATTATTATTATTATTATTATTATTATTATTATTGTATTGTTTAATAAATTATTTCTTTTAATCTTTCGATTTTTTTTTATTTTTTTGTATTTTTTAATTTTTTAATTTTTTAAATTTTTAATTTTTTAATATTTTTTTAATTTTTAATTTTTTTTTTGTTTTTTCAAATTTGAAAATTTTCACTATACTGAAAGCTAGACATGACTATAGAGTACTACAGGTTCTATAGTTGTGCTCATATACTATCTTTTTACCCCAAAGTTGTAGTCGACTCATTACATAGACGGCTGAATATATATAAGTACATATATATGTCGATCGCCCCTAAAATCCCGCCCCCATTTCTTTTTGCTTTTCTTTTTGCACTTTTATTTGTGAAACGACGCCGTTTCTCCCTCACCTTCCAATCACCATCGCCTGTTCATTTTCCTTTCCATATATGTTTTCAACTTTAAATCTTCCTGCTTAACCTGCTTCGTTTTTATTTTATTTTCCATTTTCTTTTGTTCTTCTCTTTTTTTTTTCCCACAATTGTTGACTGCTGGCCGCCAGTTCCTCCGACGACTCCGCAGCCCTCTCTCTCAAAAGCTCATGTGCAGCCGCCGACAGCGCGAGGCAATCGATGGATGCTCTCCAGTATTATCCCAGACACGAGCAACAGTAGTAAATCAATGGCTCCTCACTCTCCAACGAAATTCTCCCTCTCAATTCGAGACCGTCGCCCCTTTACAGGGTGATTCGCTCCTTCCGAACCCAATCGGAATCTCAAACTCTGGCCTCGCCCGCCAGATGAAGCGTCTGCGGCATCGACGCCGTGCTCTACCGGGTGCCCCAAACCCTTCCCGATGAAGTCCTCGCCAAAATGCTGGCCCCACAGAAGGACGATTCGATTCCCGTAATCGGTTCTCCGGAGGATTTGACCGGCGCCGATGGGTTTCTCTTCGGGTTTCTGACGAGGTACGGGTCCATGGCTGCGCAAATGAAGTCTTTCTTTGATTCGTCTGTGCAGCTATGGAGGGAGCAAAAACTCGCCCAGAAAACAAGTCGGATTTTTCGTCAGCACCGGCACTCAAGGCGGCGACCAATAGACCACTGCGTAAGGCCCCCTTACTGTTGTTGCTCTTATTATTTTCTTTGTTTTGATACTCGATATATGTTCGGTTTTAATATTAACGTTTGCAGTAAGAATTAGCCGTTGATTGATTGAGTTTCCATCGATACAAATGCAAGAAATGCGTATATTGAGTTTCTTTAAAATATTTGCAAATTAGTAATGTGAATTCTAAATAAGATGCACGATTGATGACGGTGGGTTTTTTATTGGTCAACTTTTCTGAGTTTTCTGCTAAACTGATTTCCGTAATTCCTAGAGTAAATTTCTTTCGGGGACTTATTTACCAAATACGGGGATAGCGTTTGAACGAAACAAGTAGGAATCTTCGTTCGGTGACTACGGTCTATCATGGAAAAGCAATCAATCTATATGTTATTATGCAGCTTATGTTGGCAAGAAATTATGAATTTTAACGTAAAGATCGATGACTTTTAGTGTGAACAACGTGTTCGACTCGTATGTTATATCTCGTTTTGAAACCAGTTAGTAATAAATAATAATAGTGGAGGTATAAGAATCTAAAACGGTTGTTATGTTTTTACCTCTTATCTGCTGCATCTTCTTAATTTTAGCTTCATCGACCCTAATTAGTAGTAGAATCACAATTACGAACATGTCAAAGTGCATTAGAACTTGTGTTTTTTCATCATCCATTCTTCTCTTCACTATTGGTGTTAGTTTGATGGGAGTCATGAATGATGAGATCGAGTAACGTGTTTATGGAAGCATATTTCTTTGACCACCGGAGCATAATGTACAATCACAAGAAATATACACGAACCCTACATTGTTTTTAAAGGCATTTTCGTGCCGTTGTTTTATATATTATTTGGCCTCGTTTGGTTGGTATAGTCACGGTTAATCAAATAATTGGACCGTATTGGATGTATGCTTAGTCCATCAACTTTTCAAGCCAACCCACAATTGTGATTAACCAAACGAGGCCTTTTCACTTTCGGTTTACAATTCAATGATTGGCTGAACTTCTTAGTTAACGGTAGATCACTCTTTTAGTTTTGTTGTTTGCTGTACATCTTTGTTGTCTCTTTGATGAAACAGGGTCCTCGTATGTAATCGTAAGATGATAAGAACGAACATGTGTTTTGTCATATGATAAAATTTGATTCAATTCTCACGTTAACCGATTTAGGTGAACTGCAATTACTCAACTAGCAGATACAAAATGCTTTTTGTTCTGATTTGATATACATTTGGAGCATGTATGTTTAAAATGGATTCGATAAGAGGTGGCTCTCCGTACGGTGCTGAAGTTTATGCAGGTGAGGGAACAAGGGAACGGTAATAAGAGGAAAAGGAAGGTGTTGGATAATGATAGCCAGTCTCTCTGCAGCTTGCTTTTGATGTTGTCAAGGATATTACCGGTATTGAACATCTCTCATTATCCATTATCAAGAATTACTATTACGTGTAATAATTCTCGATTGTTTTAATCTGTGGAGCCGTTTTTGACGGAATTGTTATAGCTGATGTTCCTTTTAGGAGGGCAGAATCGAAGTATAGTGTTAAACAAGTAGGTGTAACCGTTGAGTTTTATGGCGGCGAACTCAATGTAGGCAGTTAGGGGAAATCGAAATAAAAAATGTGACAATGTGGATTCTGCTAAAAAGGTTTTATTACCGAATAGTGGGAAAAAATCTCAAAATGCATAAACAAATGGAACTCCGAGTGGATGTCCAAAGATTTCACCGATTATTAGTGAGGATAGTAATGCAAGAAAGGAATATGATGACGTGGAAATCTTGTCCGATAATCAAACTGGGATTGCTGTAAAAGAGAATTGACTTGTTCAATTTGAGGCGACGAATAATACGGAAGTGAAAAACGTGCAGAATTCGGAGGATTTGCAGAATGGCTTGGCAATTCTTTATCGGAAAAGGCAACAACTGGTAATGTTTATAATGTAATAAGTATCGTGTCGTAATTTATATTTGTCGCGGCAGTGTTCTCAAATCTGCACTATGGAAGATGAGTATGCGTTATATTAAGATCACATTAAACGAATAAGGGACCATACGCCATTTTTTCGCAGTCTTTTTTATCTTTTGTCGATTTTGCTTTTTTTTTTTTTTTTTTTTTTTAATAAAATAAATAAATTGAAATTTGTATATTTCGATAGGTGGTGAAGTTGGTTTAGCTCGTAAATGTATTGAATCAATCCTAACTGTGAAGAGTCATTTGCTGCTCAAGAATGAAAATCACGACAACCGTAAATCCACAAAGCAAACAAAATCACCTGACATTTTTCTCCCGGGTAGATCTTCATGTCAAGTTATTATGTTCCTATACAAATTTGTTTCTTTTTTATTTTTTTTTAAATAAATAAATAATTAAATTAAAAAATGTGTATTATATTCTCAGGACTTGGAGTATATGTGTGTGAAGAATAATTGGAGGCTGCCGAAATATTCTGTCGCGCCATCAAATGGTAACACGATAAATTTCTTTCCTTTTTCTCAAAAAAATAAGCTGATGAATTAGTGTGATATATATTATATTTATTTTTAGGCTGCATTTTTTTATTTTTTTTTTACGATTAGATAAATTTGTGTCGAGTGTGGCGATGGAAAGTGATGATTTGAAGTTGTCTACGGAGGGTGGTGTGGGGTCCACTCCCTCAGAAACAAGGGAATTTGTTGTTGCACAAATAATTGTCAAAATACAAACTCATTTATGTGTTAACGAAAACTGATTAATCAGGAGTTAATTTTCTGCCTTCCGTTAAAGGCTACCTGAATGACGGAGCTGCGATGCGAAACAGGCAATGGCGGAAATGCGTGGCCTCCAAACTGACAGGGTGAAAGGAAAGGCGCCCGAGAGCTGATTAAAGGGTTTTTTTTTTTTTTTTTTTTTTTTTTTTTTTTAAATTCGCGTTTTTTGTTGAGTTTTAAGCACATTAACTAAAAATTTATAGCCTTTTGGGGATTACACAGTATAACATTGTGCATTCGCATCATCAACCCCGTTGTAATAACCGATCAATGCGTGCAAATATGACGACAGGGCGCGCCTTGCGCGGTGTTCCGTACCTAGTATATATATATATATATATATATATATATATATATATATATATATATAATTATATATATATATATTGCATGTTCATATATTTAAAATTTTATTTATCATAATTATCTCAAAAGCAAAATTACAAAACAAAAAGATGATCATGGTGTCTGAATTAAGCAACAAAGCTGGCCCGGTTTCATCAGTCAATAAACTTGTTTTGACAGGCGGCATGTATTGTCATGCCATGTCATGTCCCATCATAATATAATATTATATTATATTATATTTTATTTAATTAAATTAAAACAATACAAATTGCAGGGATCAAGAACAGATGAGACCAAATCCCACGGGATGCAAATGTAATAAATATTAGATCATGATTATCATTTATCAGGCGAGCTGCTGTTTCGCACCGCGCTGTGCACGAGAGAGAGAGAAAGAGAGAGAGAGAGAGAGAGAAATGCATGTATGGACATTTCGCAGCGGTGTGCTTTAATTTGAGGATTCTTTTTAAGTTTTGAGCTTTAATATATGTGAAACAATATAAATATAAATTTTATTTAACTCATCCCTCTCATTATAACTTCGGATTCAATTAACAATATAACAACACCGTAGTGTACTTCGCTTCTTTGAAATTTTATATTCATCTCGGGGAGCAAAGAACGAAAAAGAAAACGTAATATATACACACACACACACACACACACACACACACACACACACACACACACACAAGTGGACTCCACTTTAACGAAAATGACTTTACAAAAGCTAAAATAATACAAGTATCAATGGAAAGAAGAATCTCAACAAGTGGGTATATAAATATAATATATATTATATCTTACAAATGTGTAGGAAAATTTCTACAATGCTTCCTAATATATTTTCCACTTTTTTTAATTCAATTTGACCCTTAAACGACAACGTATTGTGTTTTGTTTTCCATTTTCACATGCAAATTCAGTTTCATTTAGACTTTTATTTAATACGTTATTTTTGGTCCGATCGAAAAGCGTGGGCCCGTATTCACTATTCCTTTTTTTCTTCCCTGTATTTATTTTGTCCAACAAAACCATGGGCCCACAACACTAATTTGCTTTTCTTTTCATTTTGCTGAGGACTAATTATTTCCTACCATAAATCGGGGGCCCACATGCATGTATGCTCTGCGCAATTTGCATGATTCTCTGCCTTAATTTTTAGTTTTCTATTTTTATTTGGTAAGTATTAATTTATATGCTTTTACTTCAATTATAAAATTTGTTATATTTATTGAAAATAAAGCTTATAAGAATTAGTTTGAAGAATTAATATCTTCATTTTATGTTTTTAATATATTATTATGTTTTAGTATATTATCCAAAAAAGTTTTAAGAATTTATATCTTCATTTTTGTATATTACAAAATTCCTTTTCAATTAACTCAAAATTATTAAGTTTGAAGTAATATCTAAAAGTTAGTATCTTCACTTTAATTCATGAAATAACTATTTCAAATGATTAATTCATGACCTTAATTTAATTTCATCTTTAGTAAATTTAATGTTTATGTTTTAATAAAAAAAAACATGGTCTAACGTAGTTATTTTTCCTGTAAAACAATAAAATAATTAATTTATTTTACATTTTAAATTAACTTTATGATTTTAATATTTATTTTTTACATATATTTTTAAAATTTTATAAATAGCAACAATAAAAAATTTAATGCAACGTTTTAAAAAAAATCCTCACTTATCAAAATAATTATATAATATACTATTTCTTATATTTAATATATTTATGTTGAAGCTCAAATGTGAATTTATATTGCTTTCATAAAAATATCATTTCTTCTTTTCCACTTTTATTATGATGGTAAACGTGTTATGTGCTTCTGCACAACTCAATCAATCATAAAGTTAGACAGATGCAGTCTTCCATTGAATCAGTAGGTACTTGGTATAGCTAGGTTCAACATTATCCCATCCACTTGACTTTTGAGTCTTGATAACTCCAATATCCCCTTCACTTTTTCTTCATTCTCTGCGTTTATTTCTCTAAACTTCTTCTTCATTGTTGTTGCAGGTATCTTCCAAATATTTTTCGCCGAGGTTTGTTTCGTCTCCGAAAATGGGGTTTGTCATTTATTTTTGGATTTTTTATTTTTTTTTTTACTTTTATGATAGTTTGGTATTATGTCTAATTTTTGTATTTTGTTTATTTAGGTTTTATGTATGTGAACTTTACTTTCATTTTTTTGAACTGCGATTATCACTTTGGGGTTCCAAGTTTCATGATTATCCGTCTACATTTCCTGTGTTTTTTTATGGGATTTCAGAAGTATATCTCCAAAGTTTTTGGTTCATAAGGCTTGCAAAGGATAAGAGGTAACATTATTTCATAAAATATATTTTTTTGCATACCGTATGCTTAAATCTGATTCACGTTTATATTTGCTTTTGAGTTTCTCTAAACATCGATTTTCATCTTTTTATTTTGTGTTATTAGTAAAATGTCATTGACCTCTTTGGTTTACTATGTCTCTCTATTACTTATCGTCTTCGGCTTGTGCCAAGAATAAACTGAATTATTTTTTTGATACATACATTATATATGGCTTTAAACAAAACTTTTAAACAAATTAATCATTTATGTTTTTTTTGCACTTTAGAAAATTTTATTGCAGCTATTTATGTAAACAAATATTTGGGTGTTTATTTCAGTTTTATGTTGAACATTTGCATATTTTTGATACACCTCCGACATCCAATTGTATTGATCACGGACATTTAACTTAAGTGAGTGTATTATCATTTAAAGTAAAATCATGTGTTGATTTCTCAATCATTTTCTTGTGAGATATTTTCTCACGATATTTTAGTTTCATATTCATGAAAATGTAAGGTTGGTGGACGTTGCATCTGAGATTTTGTGCGATAAAGTTATCCTCACTATTATTTGCTGGCTTACATAAGCTTAAGATTAAATTTGCGACATATTATTGCTTTGTGTCTGAATAACTAGCTATAGAACCACAATAACTTAAAATAATTTGGTTTGCATTTTCTGCAAATAATTAATTCTTTTTGATATGTATAGTTATGACTTCTTCAAAACAACGAGAACTCAACAGTGCAATTGAGTCATATGTTATGTTGGAGGAATCTCGTTTGGATTGTGGACAACTTTAGGAAGAACTTCGAACTAAACCGTTTCAAGGAATACTTCATTCATTGGGTATATATGGAGAAAATGACTTCGCAAACGTTGGAAAATTATTTTTGCTGCCTTCCTCGTTTACAGGTGGACCAAGAGAAATGAAAAAAACGATTGAACAAACAACCTCGTCATATAGATTCTTTTGCAATCAAGGATTTCCGTAATGATTATGGGACTCCCGAGATAACCATTGGTGCTAGGAAGCTTTTTGGTGAAGGTAAACTAATAGTCGTACAATGCAATTATGTTTTTGTTCTCAATTTCGATTAAACTATTTTGGCTAAATTTTGTTACATTTTTTTTCATTGATAAAGCTCATGAGCCCATACGAGTTGAAGATGAATATTGTGGTACATCTGTCAACCAAGTCCTATAACCGAGGATTGCTATTTTCAACTGTTGAAGAAGCCAATACGAGCTAGGCATGCATTTTTTCCGCATTTTCATACAATTTGAATCTAACATTCCGAACAATTTAGAATTATATATATTTGTATGAAACATAACTCCAACTTTTGCGCATGCTTAAAATATATGACAATGTCTTCTTGTAATATGCAATGTCTATTGTAATTTTGTTATCTGTCTACGGGGCATTTCATACCGCGCATAGCGCGGTGCGGCTCCCCTTGTATCTATATATAGAGAGTACATTTCCGTTTATAACTCATCGTCTTTGAGTCCTAGGTTTTTCGTCATCCAAAACAAAATTTTATAACTTCGGATTCAATTAACAATAACAACACTGTAGTCTGTACTTCGCTTCTTTAAAATTTTATATTCATGTCGGGGAGGAAAGAACGAAAAAGAAAATGTAACATATATATATATATATATATATATATATATATATATATATATATATATATATATATATATATATATATATATATATATATATATATATATATATATACACACACGTGGACTCCACTTTATCGAAAATGACTTTACAAAAGCTAAAATAATACAAGTACCAATGGAAAGAAGAATCTCAACAAGTGGGTATATAAATATAATATAAATATAATATATATATTATATCTTATAAATGTGTAGGAAAATTTCTACAGTGCTTCCTAATATATTTTCCACTTTTTTTTAATTCAGTTTGACCCTTAAACGACACCGTATTGTGTTTTGTTTTCCATTTTCACGTGCAAATTCAATTTCATTTAGACTTTTATTTAATACCTTATTTTTTGTCCGACCGAAAAGCGTGGGCCCGTATTCACTATTCCTTTTTTTTCTTTTCTCTAATTTTTGTCCAACAAAACCATGGGCCCAGAACACTAATTTGATTTTCTTCTCATTTTGCTGAGAACTAATTATTTCCTACCATAAATCGGGGGCCCACATGCATGTATGCTCTGCGCAATTTGCAGGATTCTCTGCCTTAATTTTTACTTTTCTATTTTTCATTGGTAAGTATTAGTTTATATGCTTTTACTTCAATTATAAAATTTGTTATATTCATTGAAAATAAAGCTTATAAGAATTAGTTTGAAGAATTAATATCTTCATTTTATGTTTTTAATATATTATTATGTTTTAGTATATTATCTAAAAGTTTTAAGAATTAATATCTTCACTTTTGTATATTACTAAATTCTTTTTCAATTAACTCAAAATTATTATGTTTGAAGTAATATCTAAAAGTTAGTATCTTCACTTTAATTCATGAAATAACTATTTCAAATGATTAATTCATGACCTTAATTTAATTTCATGTTTAGTAAGTTTAATGTTTACGTTTTAATAAAAAAAAAAAACATGGTCTAACGTAGTTATTTTTCCTGTAAAACAATAAAATAATTAATTTATTTTAAATTTTAAATTAACTTTATGATTTTAAAATTTATTTTTTACATATATTTTTAAAATTTTATAAATAGCAACAATAAAAAATTTAATGCAACATTTTAAAAAAATAATCCTCACTTATCAAAATAATTATATAATATACTATTTCTTATATTTAATATATTTATGTTGAAGCTCAAATGTGAATTTATATTGTTTTCGTAAAAATATCATTTCTTCTTTTCCACTTTTATTATGATGGTAAACGTGTTATGTGCTTCTGCACAACTCAATCAATCATAAAGTTAGACAGATGCAGTCTTCCATTGAATCAGTAGGTATTGGGTATAGCTAGGTTCATCATTATCCCAGCCACTTAACTTTTGAGTCTTGATAACTCCAATATCCCCTTTACTTTTTCTTCATTCTCTGCGTTTATTTCTCTAAACTTCTTCTTCATTGTTGTTGAGGTATCTTCCAAATATTTTTCGCCAAGGTTTGTTTCGTCTCCGAAAACGGGGTTTGTCATTTATTTTTGGATTTTTTTTTTTTACTTTTATGATAGTTTGGTATTATGTCTAACTTTTGTATTTTGTTTATTTAGGTTTTATGTATGTGAACTTTACTTTCATTTTTTTGAACTGCGATTATCACTTTGGGGTTCCAACTTTCATGATTATCCGTCAACATTTCCTGTGTTTTTTTATGGGATTTCAAAAGTATATCTCCAGAGCTTTTGGTTCATAAGGCTTGCAAAGGATAAGAGGTAACATTATTTCATAACATATATTTTTTTGCATACCGTATGCTTAAATCTGATTTACGTTTATATTTGCTTTTGAGTTTCTCTAAACATCGATTTTCATCTTTTTATTTTGTGTTATTAGTAAAATGTCATTGACCTCTTTGGTTTACTATGTCTCTCTATTACTTATCGTCTTCGGCTTGTGCCAAGAATAAACTGAATTATTTTTTTGATACATACATTATATATGGCTTTAAACAAAACTTTTAAACAAATTAATCATTTATGTTTTTTTTGCACTTTAGAAAATTTTATTGCAGCTATTTATGTAAACAAATATTTGGGTGTTTATTTCAGTTTTATGTTGAACATTTGCATATTTTTGATACACCTCCGACATCCAGTTGTATTGATCACGGACATTTAACTTAAGTGAGTGTATTATCATTTAAAGTAAAATCATGTGTTGATTTCTCAATCATTTTCTTGTGAGATATTTTCTCACGATATTTTAGTTTCATATTCATGAAAATGTAAGTTTGGTGGACGTTGCATCTGAGATTTTGTGCGATAAAGTTATCCTCACTATTATTTGCTGGCTTACATAAGCTTAAGATTAAATTTGCGACATATTATTGCTTTGTGTCTGAATAACTAGCTATAGAACCACAATAACTTAAAATAATTTGGTTTGCATTTTCTGCAAATAATTAATGCTTTTTGATATGTATAGTTATGACTTCTTCAAAACAACGAGAACTCAACAGTGCAATTGAGTCATATGTTATGTTGGAGGAATCTCGTTTGGATTGTGGACAACTTCAGAAAGAACTTCGCTAAACCGTTTCAAGGAATACTTCATTCATTGGGTATCTATGGAGAAAATGACTTCGCAAACGTTGGAAAATTATTTTTGCTGCCTTCCTCACTTACAGGTGGACCAAGAGAAATGAAAAAACGATTGAACAAACAACCTCGTCATATAGATTCTTCTGCAATCAAGGATTTACGTAATGATTATGGGACTCCCGAGATAACCATTGGTGCTAGAAAGCTTTTTGGTGTAGGTAAACTAATAGTCGTACAATGCAACTATGTTTTTGTTCTCAATTTCGATTAAACTATTTTGGCTAAATTTTGTTACATTTTTTTTCATTGATAAAGCTCATGAGCCCATACGAGTTGAAGATGAATATTGTGGTACATCTGTCAACCAAGTCCTATAACCGAGGATTGCTATTTTCAACTGTTGAAGAAGCCAATACGAGCTAGGCATGCATTTTTTCCGCATTTTCATACAATTTGAATCAAACAGTCTCAACAATTTCGAATTATATATATTTGTATGAAACATAACTCCAACTTTTGCGCATGCTTAAAATATATGACAATGTCTTCTTGTAATATGCAATGTCTATTGTAATTTTGTTATCTGTCTACGGGGCATTTCGTACCGCGCATAGCGCGGTGCGACTCCCCTTGTATCTATATAAAGAGAGTACATTTCCGTTTATAACTGATCGTCTCTGAGTCCTAGGTTTTTCGTCATCCAAAACCAAATTTTATAATTTCGGATTCAATTAACAATATAACAACACAGTAGTCTGTACTTCGCTTCTTTAAAATTTTATATTCATGTCGGGGAGGAAAGAACGAAAAAGAAAATGTAACATATATATATATATATATATATATATATATATATATATATATATATATATATATATATATATATATATATATATATATATATATATATATATATACACACACGTGGACTCCACTTTATCGAAAATGACTTTACAAAAGCTAAAATAATACAAGTACCAATGGAAAGAAGAATCTCAACAAGTGGGTATATAAATATAATATAAATATAATATATATATTATATCTTATAAATGTGTAGGAAAATTTCTACAGTGCTTCCTAATATATTTTCCACTTTTTTTAATTCAGTTTGACCCTTAAACGACACCGTATTGTGTTTTGTTTTCCATTTTCACGTGCAAATTCAGTTTCATTTAGACTTTTATATAATACCATATTTTTGGTCCGACCGAAAAGCGTGGGCCCGTATTCACTATTCCTTTTTTTTGTTTCCTCTAATTTTTGTCCAACAAAATCATGGGCCCACAACACTAATTTGCTTTTCTTCTCATTTTGCTGAGAACTAATTATTTCCTACCATAAATCAGGGGCCCACATGCATGTATGTTCTGCGCAATTTGCAGGATTCTCTGCCTTAATTTTTACTTTTCTATTTTTCTTTGGTAAGTATTAATTTATATGATTTTACTTCAATTATAAAATTTGTTATATTCATTGAAAATAAAGCTTATAAGAATTAGTTTGAAGAATTAATATCTTCATTTTATGTTTTTAATATATTATTATGTTTTAGTATATTATCTAAAAGTTTTAAGAATTAATATCTTCATTTTTGTATATTACTAAATTCTTTTTCAATTAACTCAAAATTATTAAGTTTGAAGTAATATCTAAAAGTTAGTATCTTCACTTTAATTCATGAAATAACTATTTCAAATGATTAATTCATGACCTTAATTTAATTTCATCTTTAGTAAGTTTAATGTTTATGTTTTAATAAATAAAAAACATGGTCTAACGTAGTTATTTTTCCTGCAAAACAATAAAATAATTAATTTATTTTACATTTTAAATTAACTTTATGATTTTAATATTTATTTTTTACATATATTTTTAAAATTTTATAAATAGCAACAATAAAAAATTTAATGCAACATTTTAAAAAAATAATCCTTACTTATCAAAATAATTATATAATATACTATTTCTTATATTTAATATATTTATGTTGAAGCTCAAATGTGAATTTATATTGTTTTCGTAAAAATATCATTTCTTCTTTTCCACTTTTATTATGATGGTAAACGTGTTATGTGCTTCTGCACAACTCAATCAATCATAAAGTTAGACAGATGCAATCTTCCATTGAATCAGTAGGTACTGGGTATAGCTAGGTTCATAAGCTTTTGGGATTTTGTGCGATAAAGTTATCCACACTATTATTTGCTGGCTTACATAAGCTTAAGATTAAATTTGCGACATATTATTGCTTTGTGTCTGAATAACTAGCTATAGAACCACAATAACTTAAAATAATTTGGTTTGCATTTTCTGCAAATAATTAATGTTTTTTGATATATATGTATAGTTATGACTTCTTCAAAACAACGAGAACTCAACAGTGCAATTGAGTCATATGTTATGTTGGAGGAATCTCGTTTGGATTGTGGACAGCTTCAGAAATAACTTCGAACTAAACCGTTTCAAGGAATACTTCATTCATTGGGTATCTATGGAGAAAATGACTTCGCAAACGTTGGAAAATTATTTTTGCTGCCTTCCTCATTTACAGGTGGACCAAGAGAAATGAAAAAACGATTGAACAAACAACCTCGTCATATAGATTCTTCTGCAATCAAGGATTTCCGTAATGATTATGGGACTCCCGAGATAACCATTGGTGCTAGGAAGCTTTTTGGTGAAGGTAAACTAATAGTCGTACAATGCAATTATGTTTTTGTTCTCAATTTCGATTAAACTATTTTGGCTCAATTTTGTTACATTTTTTTTCATTGATAAAGCTCATGAGCCCATACGAGTTGAAGATGAATATTGTGGTACATCTGTCAACCAAGTCCTATAACCGAGGATTGCTATTTTCAACTGTTGAAGAAGCCAATACGAGCTAGGCATGCATTTTTTCCGCATTTTCATACAATTTGAATCAAACAGTCTGAACAATTTGGAATTATATATATTTGTATGAAACATACCTCCAACTTTTGCGCATTCTTAAAATATATGACAATGTCTTCTTGTAATATGCAATGTCTATTGTAATTTTGTTATCTGTCTACGGGGCATTTCGTACCGCGCATAGCGCGGTGCGGCACCCCTTGTATCTATATATAGAGAGTACATTTCCGTTTATAACTCATCGTCTTAGAGTCCTAGGTTTTTCGTCATCCAAAACCAAATTTTATAACTTCGGATTCAATTAACAATATAACAACACTGTAGTCTGTACTTCCCTTCTTTAAAATTTTATATTCATGTCGGGGAGGAAAGAACGAAAAAGAAAATGTAACACACACACACATATATATATATATATATATATATATATATATATATATATATATATATATATATATATATATATATATATATATATATATACACACGTGGACTCCACTTTATAGAAAATGACTTTACAAAAGCTAAAATAATACAAGTATCAATGGAAAGAAGAATCTCAACAAGTGGGTATATAAATATAATATATATATATTATATCTTATAAATGTGTAGGAAAATTTCTACAGTGCTTCCTAATATATTTTTCACTTCTTTTTAATTCAGTTTGACCCTTAAACGACACCGTCTTGTGTTTTGTTTTCCATTTTCACGTGCAAATTCAGTTTCATTTAAACTTTTATTTAATACCTTGTTTTTGGTCCGACCGAAAAGCGTGGGCCCGTTTTCACTATTCATTTTTTTTCTTTTCTCTAATTTTTGTCCAACAAAACCATGGGCCCACAACACTAATTTGCTTTTCTTCTCATTTTGCTGAGAACTAATTATTTCCTACCATAAATCCGGGGCCCACATGCATGTATGCTCTGCGCAATTTGCAGGATTCTCTGCCTTAATTTTTACTTTTCTATTTTTCTTTGGTAAGTATTAATTTATATGCTTTTACTTCAATTATAAAATTTGTTATATTCATTGAAAATAAAGCTTATAAGAATTAGTTTGAAGAATTAATATCTTCATTTTATGTGTTTAATATATTATTATGTTTTAGTATATTATCTAAAAGTTTTAAGAATTAATATCTTCATTTTTGTATATTACTAAATTCTTTTTCAATTAACTCAAAATTATTAAGTTTGAAGTAATATCTAAAAGTTAGTATCTTCACTTTAATTCATGAAATAACTATTTCGAATGATTAATTCATGACCTTAATTTAATTTCATGTTTAGTAAGTTTAATGTTTATGTTTTAATAAAAAAAAACATGGTCTAACGTAGTTATTTTTCCTGTAAAACAATAAAATAATTAATTTATTTTACATTTTAAATTAACTTTATGATTTTACAACATCGTTCCATCGTTCCATCATGAATATTATAATGCACCATTATGATTAATTATTTATTCAGGAAATGAAATAATGACTTATGAGATCCCTCAACCAATGTTGGGAATACACCGCTTTGTTTTTGTGTTGTTTAAGCATCAATCCCGACAAATTGTTGTTGCTCCAGAGCATCGCCAGAACTTTAATATGAGAGACTTTTCTTAGCAATATAACATTGATTCACCTGTAGCAGCAACATACTATAATTGTCACAGGGAGAATGGCACAGGAGCACGGAGGTTACCCTCTATTTAAATAATTAAGGGCAACTTTATCTCGAAGCGATTTGCATCTACATCTACCCTACTACGCATCATAATATTTACTTAAATGTAAACTATGTACGAACCTCCTATGTGAAATTAGTGCAACATGTTTCTTTTTACGGCTTTCTTTAATTTGCAAATAAATAGATCACATTTAGCACCAAAAAATATCATTTGTGGCATAAATAAGTTTAAGGTTTCTCCAGATATTTTCTGTACTAATGAATGGTAAAACTTAATTACGCGATGTAGCACAGTAATTATAAACTGCTATACCCTATGCACTTATCATATTTTTTTACTATTTCCCTTTTCTCGTCCACTTGCTGTATGCCATCGAAGTTTATTTTCTAACTTATGACTACAAATTAAAGTAATATTGAGAAGAAAAAAAAAAAACAGCAATCAACTACGATATTCTATATATTTAGAAATTGATTATTATTTCAATTTTCCTTCAAATATCAAAATAAATTAATTGTATCTAATTTAAGTTATTATTAAAAAATCGAATGAAAAAAAAAAGTAGCTGGATATTCGGAATTTGCATGGAGCATGGAGTCGGGTATAATTTTTACAGGTCTTTGAAGAAATAAATTTGGAAGAATAAATATGATGCGGAAAAATAGGAGTGGGTACATTTATTTGTGCAGTTTTATAGTATTTTATAATGATGAAATGTACGATCTTCATTTTCAAAAAAAAAAAAATGTACGATCTTCTTCTATTTGTCAACCAATCCTGGTGGAGCACTTTATAGACTACTTTTAGCAGCAACCGAAACGACGTCGTTTTTCTCTTTGCAATTAATACCAAATCAGCCCAAAACGTCGTCGTCCCAATTATTCAATTAATACCTGGTTTGGCTCAGGTCATCATCATACAGCAGCATGATCCTACAACGCTTTAACAGTAACAATTCCGTCATAGTAATTCTTCTAAACGTACTCCATTTTTCACCGCCACTAATAATCTTTTCGCAGATTACACAAAAACAACTTATGGCCCAATTTCCAGTGCTAGGCCCATAATAAAGAGAACTATGGGCCCATTAGTATTAATTTTGGCCCAATTTCCGATGCTAGGCCCATAATTAATGTATAATTATGGGCCCATTAGTAGTAATTTTGGCCCAATTTCCGGTACTAGGCCCATACTTAAATGAGAACTATGGGCCGATTAATAGTAATTATGGTCCAATTTTCGGTGGTAGGCCCAAAATTAAGGTAGAACTATGGGCCCATTAGTAGTAATTTTGGCCCAATTTCCAGTGCTAGATCCATAATTAAGGGAGAACTATGGGCCCATTAGAAGTAATTTTGGCCCAATTTCCGGTGCTAGCCCAAGAATTGAGGTTGAACTATGGGCCCTTTACTAGTATATATATATATATATATATATATATATATATATATATATATATATATATATATATATATATATATATATATATATATATATATATATATATATATATAAATAAATAAAAAAAAAACCTTCATCTGCACAAACAACAAAATTCACAATTTGAATCTTGATATTATAAATCAATTATTACCCAACAAAAAATTGGAAAAATACAACCATCAACATCACTATACATAAAAAATAAAAAAAATAAACCACAACTTACATATAACTATATATTACTACATGTTACTACACGTGACATGTATAACTACATGTATATGACTACATGTGACTATATATGACTGTATGTATATGACCACATGTGACTGTATATGACTATATGTATATGACCACATGTGACTATATATGAATATACGTATATGACCACATGTGACTATATATGACTATACGTATATGACCACATGTGACTATATATGACTACGTATATGACCACATGTGACTATATGAGTATAGTCATATATAGTGTAGATCGTAGTCTATAGCTTCAATTTCCACTTTTCTGTACGGCAACAACTTCGATTTATAAGTTGCAAACAAACTATTTTGAATTGACGAACACCATGTCCTCTGGACAAAAACTTAGTGCATAGAAGTTGTTCAAACACCGAGACCTAAACACCGAGACCTGTGACAAAAAATCAACTTCAGTTTAAGACATTTACATTATAAATCAACAAATACATATCGAAATGCACACTTACATAATTTTTTTCGAGAAATTTTCTCCACTTTGAGACACAGAATAAAAATTAAAATTTGCTTCTTCTACACCAAAAACATCCGACAATTTTCAAATCTCAAAAATGCAATAATCAAGCTAGATAGGAGCCAATTGAAAGGCACAGTACACACAAAATTAAACACTTGATTCCAAAAAAAATGATCCTTTCACCAAGAAAAAAAAAACAAAACCCTAACGGTTGATTTCTTCCCTCGAACCAAATAAACCTTAAATTCACAATAATAATAATTTTTCCCAATTTTCAATACCAGAGCAATTAACATAAAAGAAAAAAATTGGAGATCAAACGATGGTTGCCTTGCATCGACGTCGTCACCAGATCTGGCGAGTGAGAGTTTTTTTTTTTTCGACCCAAATGATTCGTTAGGCAAACGATTAGAGGATTTAACAAACATGATTACAGAACATAGGAAATATAAAAACGAAGCACCTTGAAGATGTAGATCTTGTACGTTTCCACGCCCTTCTTCGTCCCCTTCTTTGTCTACTCTCCGCCGATTGCTGCCTTCGTCCTTGGGAGCTTCTTGGCAGCCTCCGGTTTCTTCTACGCCACCGCCGCCGGAGACTTTAGAGATTTTGTATATTATTTTTTTGCCATAGAGAGTTAGAGAGAGAGGGGCAGAGAAGACGAGAGATGAAAAGAGAGAGAGGAGCAGAGAAGACGAGATATGAAGAGAGAGAGAATCGCAGATACGAGATGAAGAAAAGAGAGAGAGGCAGAAAAGACGAGAGAAAAAAGAGCGAAATAAACGGCGGTAGTGGGTGAATGGAAGAGAGAAGATTAGGGCATATATTAATTAAAAATTAAAAGGGCAAAACATGTATTTTAGATTGTCCAGGGAGGTCTCACAAATTAAGATTAGAATTCGGGTTTTTGACTAGGACAGAAAAATTTATTGAACCTCCTCATATATATTTTCAAAACTAGGGGGTCATCACTAATTTAACCAATATATAAATTATTACGCGATCAAAAAATTAGGCACTAACAATTTTTTTACAAAATGCATGAATTAATAACACTAGTATTTTACCCCGTGCGTTGCACGGCCCAATACTAAAACAAAAGGAAAATTAATATAGGTACACCAAGCATTATGCATAAAAATGTAAACACGACACTCAAGTATATGCGTAAAATATAAAGTTAAAATAGTTTTTAAAAGTATTATGTCGCTTTAAAATTGTAAATAGTTTAAACTATAGTTAATTCACCACATGATGAGAAGAATAATATATAGTCATGGTTTGAATACTGTGTGAGTGATAAGTTACCTATACAATAATACAAACAATTTGTGAGATATATTGGAGAAGATATGTGATCTATGGATTAAGCGAACTTCTATCTAGATATTTTTAATGTAATTTTTAGTAAAAAAAAGATTTTTCGATTTTTTTGGAAATCATAACTCATAATCTATATTTATAATTTATGTATTATATTTTAGTTTCAATCCAAAACAAAATCAGGAATTAAATATAAAAATGGAAGGAAAAATAAACTTGTATTTCAATAAAAAAAAAAAAGAAAAATAAATAAATAATTACAGAAACAAATGATTAGAGAAACCAAAAAAAAATGTGTTTGATTTCTTTACATTTTTTTTCCCTCTGAGATTTACAAATATGAATCACATTTCTTCTATGCACATATTTATAACATTACAGGAAAATTACACCGTCACTTTAGTGTCATTTTTGTTCTTCCTTTCATCATCTAAATTATGTGATAGGGAATGACTATAATAAATCCCATTCTCACTTCAATACCAAAAAAATAAAAATTGAATAATAAATAAGTAATGACATAAATACCCTTAATGAAAATAAATACCATACAAATATTAAAAATCTCATTTTTCTTTGTTCAATACAAACACACAAAATCCCTCAAACCCATCTTCTTCTTCACAAATCCCTCAACCTCTTCCTTCTTCTTCCTCACAACAAACCCTTCTAAAAAATCTCAAAACTAAAGAAATTAAAATGTCACAAAACTTAAAAAATGGAGTTATAAGACAATAATATGGTAGTATATATGGAAGGAGAACACATTAAGGTAAGTATCGATGTCTTTTTTGAGCTTCGAAGTCGATTTTGAAGTTTTTTTTTTTTTGAAACCCGCCGGCAATTTTTGACACATACAGGTCGATTTTTTGGTCAATTTTCGACACCAACGTGTCGAAAAATATATTTAGAAAAAAAAAAAAAAACAAATTTCGACACATACCTGTATATATGTCGAAATTTGTTTTTTTTTTTTTTTTCTAAATATATTTTTCGACACGTTGGTGTCGAAAATTGACCAAAAAATCGACCTGTATGTGTCGAAAACTGCCGGCGGGTTTAAAAAAAAAAACTGCAAAATCGACTTCGAAGCTCAAAAAAAACATGGATACATACCTTAATGGGTTCTCTTTCCATATATACTACCATATTATTGTCTTATAACTCCATTTTATAAGTTTTGTGAGGTTTTGATTTTTTGAATTTGGAGATGTTTTGGAGGATTTAAGAATATGAAGAAGATAGGGTTTAAGGGATTTGAGTTTGGGGAGAAGAAGAAATGATTTGTTTTTCTTTTTTTCCTTGGTATTGAAGTGAGGAATAAAAAAATTATTTGTGTAAATTGTATTTTGGTTGATGAAGGGCGTTTTTGTACTTTGCTAACAATTTTTTTTATTTATGGTTTTAAACTAAGAAAAAGTTGTAAAAACTTCTATAAAAAATGGTTTTAAACTTGGATCGTACTGAAGTGAGAAAAAAAATGGGATTTGTTTTAATTGCCCCCTTATGTGATATCCTATAGAAAGATGGAAAGTGAACCTGGAGATGCACAAATTAAGATATAACATTAGATTTTAGGGAGGATCAAAACTGATGCACCAATTGATATTAAACAATGAATTACCAACAAAGATGAATGCACTGGTAAAATTTCCTAATGCATGCAAAGAATAAACCAACAATTATTCTAAAAATAAATCAAGTACAGGAATTCCCTGATTGACTTGCCTCGATAAACAGCCACAAAAGCAGCAACTTCGTTCATTTAGTAACTTTTGTGGATTCCACTGAATTGCCATTTTTTATTCCCATTTCTTTATTCCACTCACCTGCCTTGTGCCATGACAAATCCAATTGCAATAATCTTTTTAAAACATCCTCAAGAGATGAAATCGGACAAAAAGAAAACGAAGAACAATAAGAGCATGCAGTTAGTTATGCATCATAATGTGTACGGAAGCAAAGATCTATTCTACATATCAAGACTCAAACAATATACATAATCAAAGTTGCAACAAATCTTGAAGCCAAAACTAAGAAACTATCCCAGTCCCTTATGATAAAGGCAATTGGAGTTTTGCATTCTTCCGGTCATTACCCGAATTTATCAAGGAATTCTTACTATGTAAAGTGCATGAGAAGAAAAGACAAACTGATAGGAAGACTAAAAAAAGAAAAGCAAACCGTGGAAGAAGAAACATATAAAAGGAAAAAACCCCGCTATTACGTGGAAAAAATAAATTAATTTTTAGAGAAAATCAATAAATATATTAGTACCAATGATTATATAAATAATAAATTTAAATAATTGCATAATTTTAATTTATATTAATATAAATTGCAAAGCCACTGAATTGCCATTTTTGAGTCCAATCTTTTTATCCATTTATTTCTTCCACTCTGTCGTATGCAATAAACAGAACAACACAAAATGTGTAAAGAAAATCGAATCAAATTGTAGTGTAAGCATGTGAAGTAAAAAACAGCTTATTTTTTAACACAAACAGAAATAATTTAGCATTCAGACAACTTATAAGATAAAAAAAAAAAAAAAAGAAAAAAAAAAAGAAAAAGAAAAGCATTCCAGCATCAAAATAAAGAAATTTAGATATTATTTAGCAAAAAAAGCTCACATGAAATACCGGTTTATTGCAAAAGAAAAAACGCCTTAAAAATGAAATACAAACAGAAACAACTAACATTCGTTCAACTTGAGCAATTAAAAAATTTAACCAAGAAACCCAGACAAAATACATGTTTCTTGCAAAAGCAATAAACAGGGTTGATAAATGGAACACAAACCGAAACAACACACTTTCCTACCACTATCAAAATAAACAAATTCAATTATTTGATTGAGAAACTTAGCCGTGCAAAAGGAGAGAAGCAGGAGAGCAGAAGTGGATGAACACATTTTTTTGCCTTTGAAACGCTTTTATTGTCATATTTTACAAACGAACACGACGACGATAAAGAACTCAGACTTATGAAAGTAACATGTTAGATATAAACATAATACGACCTCTCTAAAAACCGATCTGAGGGACAGAAAATAAAAACACAAATTTGTTGTTGCAAGCAGCAACAAAGTATATAAAAAAATTCATGAGAAAATAAAAAAATGTAAAGCATGATTTTAGGCTTCAGAACGCTTGGCATGGGATTTTTCAAAACAAAAAGGAAGATGAGAACGAACTCTAAGAACTTAGCGAGCTATTTTGTAAAAAAATGACAATCAAAAGTAAATTTACCATACTACAATACCACAATCATTGGCATCCTCCTCCAATGGACCTGAAAAAGAGCCAAAAAGACACACCATAAATTCCCATTGGTTCCCAAAATGGAAAATGGGATTCTAGTATGAATTTTTCACGATACAATAAATAAATAACCTTCATTTTCTTTTAGATCGAAATAAGAAGTTAATATCAAGTATGCTCATCCATCTTCACCAGAATCTACATATAATATGTTCTGCATACAAAGAAAGTATAAGGATTGATCTGTAATAGAAAACCAAGTTCAGAATTCAAATGTATGAAGGAAATAAAGTAAGAATACTATACACACATACCCACAATGTCGCAAAACCTTTCATTATTAACTCTTAGCCCGAAGAAAAAGATCTGAAGCAACAAAATAAATAGAACCATCCAATCATCAATTATTCATCTCAAATGGAGTGGGAAATTCACCCACATTTAACCCAAACCACACTAAACATGCAAATACATATACAAACACTAATGTGAACTACAGATTCATTCGGGAAAAATACAAAAGCACCGGGGTTTCGGGTAAAACCTTTCTTTTAATGTATATTTATTAGTGAGAGGCAGACGCTTTTTCTCTCTTCATGAGAGGCTGATTTTCTCTCTTCGCGAGAGGCAGACGTTTTTTCTTCCTTTTTCCTTCGTCCTTCTGCTGTGGATTTTAGAGTAAATTGCAAAAAATATCTCTCTGTAATCTCTAAATAGCGAAAACCCCTTATGATAAATAAATTAGTAAAAACCACCTGCAAAATTATTTAAATAGCACACTCGGCCCATTACTCATTTGAGTGTTGACTTCATATAAAAAGACACAAATACCCCCGGCATTTTGCAATTAATAAATTCTTATATTTTTTTTAAATATTTTAATTAATTTATTTTTGTTATATCTTAATTATAAAGGTACAATGGGTCTTTAATTTATTTCTATTTTTATTGTCACATAATTTTTGTATATATTTTAAATTATCCGTACATAAAAAAAAAACTTAAATTCCATTATGATGTATTTAAAAAAATATATACTTAATTTGATTAACAAATTTTTAATAGTTTTTCAATTTAATTATTTACTATTTTTTTAACAATATTTTAATTTCTAAACAATCAATTAAACAGAAAATATATATACATATAATATATATACATATAAATATATTTTTAGGGTTAATTTTGTCATTTCACGACAAAAAACCAACTACCAGTCTCGCAACCTGCGAGTGAGCTACACGTAAGTCAAACCAAGGAGGTTTTTGCTTTTGACTAAATTTCACAGAGGAGTTTTTACTAGTTTATTTATCACATGGGATTTTTTGCTATTTAGAGATTACATAAGGGTACTTTTTGCGGTTTACTCATGGATTTTACCCTAGATAACGTCATTTTCTTAGATTTCTTGCCGATCTGATCGTGGGTGTTGTTTTTTTCTGGTTTTATTACATTGTTTTTGTTACGCTTATTAGGGTTTTGTGTTTCTTTTGCCCAGGGTTTTACTTCACACTTATTAGGGCATGGAGAGAAGAGGTGCGAGCTAAGGTACGAGGATGGTTTTGTGGATGCTGGTGACAATCTACCGTACGGAAGCTGGCTGAGAGTTCCAATGGGCAGAGATGATCGTAACTCGGGCCTGCCTTTGCAAGCTATCCGACAGTCGGAGTCTATACCACAGAGGGGTTCGTCGAGTTTCTCGCAAAGAGGGCTCAATGTTTTTGCATTTTCAGCACCTACCATTCCTGGTACATCAAGATCTCGACCTGGTGAATAATTTGGTTCAATCTACGGAAGAGGATATATAGTGGGAATATACAGTTGCGGGCAATTGCGAAAGTTCCAAACAAAAACAGGAAGAAGAAAGCCGGCGATGGTGAGGTTGCGGATACGCTCAGATTGGCAAAGAAACCAAATGTTACATCTTCTCGATGAAGATAGCTTAGAAACGGCGGCGACTGTGATAGTCTCGCCGGGACCAATGAATTGTGTATATTGGAATTGTCGGGGACTAGGGGATCCCCTGACAATTCACAGCATTGGAGATATCCTCCGAAAACATAACCCCCGTGTGGTGTTTCTTTCGGAAACGAAAGCAACACAACAGTTGATTGATCATTTGAAGAAGATCGAAGTGGAATTATAATGGAGTTTCAGTGGATAAGCACTAGTAGAAAAATGACTTTTTACTACCACCATTAACCGTAACAAAAGGTATCAAATTCGTAGTAAAAAGGCTTTTGCTACGAATATGCCCCGTAGCATATACGAGCGTGACAAAAAGTTTGCTACGGTAAATGGGCGTACCAAATATTTTTTTGCTACGGTAAATCCTAGTATTTACTACGACTTCAAAATTGTTCCGTAGTAAAAAGAACATTTTTTAACGGTTTTTTACCGTAGCAAAAAATTTCGTAGTAAAAACTAAATTTTCTACTAGTGAAGGTTGGAAAATCCGGAGGCCTGGCTCTACTATGAAATAAAGACGTCACTTTGGATTTGAGATCGTATTCAATTAACCATATTGACGTGGAGATTGTTTGCTGTATAGCCAACTGCAGGTGGAGATTCACTGGCTTCTACGGGCACCCGGAGCAAAACAAACGCTATGAGTCATGAAATCTTCTTAGGCGGTTGGGCGCTCAGAATAATTTGTCGTGGGTTATTGGAGGAGACTTTAACGAGATACATAGTAACTCGGAGAAAGAAGGGGGGAATCTCAAAACTACCCCACTATATTCAAGCCTATAGGGAAGCGATTGAGGATTGCAATCTCACCCATGGTTCGCCGGAACGGCTGTTTCGGAACGGGAATGGTGCCCGCCGTTCCAGAATACGTAACGAGAACGTTGTTTTCACCGGGACTCATCAAAACGCCGAGAAATCGGTGGGATGAGCGAGACGGAGCCACAGAACGGCCCCGACACGGGCGGAACGGTGCCGGAACAGTAGAATATAATTTGAAAAAAAAAACATAATTTAACTAAAAAAATAAGGAAAAAAATGACTAATTTGACTAAAAAAAACATTGGCTCGTGAATTTTCTACTATTCTTGTTTTTACTATTTGGCTTGTGACTTGTGAATTATTTCTTGGATTCTAATATTTTGTATTATGATGAATTTTATTTTACTATTGGGTGCAGATTCCCACTACTAAACTTACTATAGTAATGACAACATATTCCACTTATCTTGTTTTCCTCAAATTTTTTTCAAATAAACACTCAATATAATAATACATCATCAAATATCCATGCAGATTGCAGAGATTCACATCACATCATCACATGCACTCCTCTAGGCTATAGCCTTTCCCACAAGCCACAATTCCACCCAATAATAGAACTAATAATAATATAGACCGTGGATTGATATCAGCTTTTATCTTGAATACATAATATATATAGAGAGGCATTGGAGAGGCAGAGAGTAAAAGAGAAAAATATAAACCAATCATCAACTCTTCTCTCCGTAAAAGGTACAATTTGATATGTTTGTAATTTTTTAATTTATAATTTTATACGTCGCTACAAGATTGTAATGTATAATTTAATATTTATAGTCATATTGTTTTCGTAATTTATAATTTAATATAGAATATAGATAGTATGAAGAAAGAATAATTTTATATATTACTAATAATCAATTAATATTTGGTTCTAATTGCACTCATTTTTTTTCCACAATCATGTAGAATGGGTCCAAAACCTGATATAGGTTGGGATTTCGGCGATATGGTTGGTGAAAATCGAAAGAAAATCAAATGCAAATTATGTCAAGTAGTTACTACAGGAGAAATAACCAGATTAAAACAACATATCGCTCATATATCTGGAGAAGTAGAGGCATGTAAAAAGGCTCCGAAAGAAATTTCGATAATGTTGCGAAAACAACTTCAAGAGAGCAAAACTGCTAGAGAAATAATGAAAAAAAGAAAAGACACAACTATAATGTCCATTAGAGAAGAAAGTAGGCACATTCATGATGTTGATACTGAAAGTAGCACGAGAATGATGATGAACAAGGTTCCCGATACGTAAAAAAGATGACCAAAATAAAAGGATGCATAGAAAAGGCAAAAAAAATTACAAGTTTTATTTACAACAGTGACAAAATAGTGAATCTTATGAAGTCGTACACAAACGAACGAGAGTTGTTAAGGCCAGGAATTACAAGATTTGCAACAGTATTTATGTAATTTAAAGTCTTGTTCGACATTCTATGGAGTTGAAGAGCATGTGTACGACTTCATAACATTCTATGGAATTACAAGATTTGCAACATTATTTATTGCTATTGAAAGTCTTGTTCGACATTCTGTGGAGTTGAAGAGAATGTGTACGAATTCATAGAATGTCGAACAAGACTTTCAATAGCAATAAATACTGCTGCAAATCTTGTAATTCCTGGCCTTAACAACTCTCGTTCGTTTGTATACGACTTCATAAGATTCACAATTTTGTCACTGTTGTAAATAAAACTTGTAATTTTTTTTGCCTTTTCTATGCGTCTTTTTATTTTCGTCATCTTACCGATATCTTCCAACATCAGATTGATGCAATGTGCAGTGCAAAGAGACCAAAATATATGCGGCCTTTCCAGCATCAACCTTTTCCCAGCAGCTTTGTTCGAAGCTTCACTGTTTATAACAACTTGTACAACATTTTTCTCTCCTATCTCATCAATGACTTTATTAATAAGAGACAAAATAAAATCTGCGTTCTTTATTTTATCAGAACAATCAACAGAAGTATGATATATCATTGATCGATCACAATATATCATAAAATTGTTGATAGGATGCTTATTTTTTGTACTCCACCCATCACACATGATTGTACAACCATATTCTGGCCATAGTGGATATATCACCGTCAATTTCAGAAACTTCTTCATCTAGATAAGTACTACCGGTTTGACGGCCTGAAGGACCCATAATTCCAGTCCCCGCCTCAGCAATAATATTTATCAAAGATTGATAGTAAGGCCCACTATCAGCAACATTAAATGGAATAACATTAAATAAAAACCACTTTGGATTGGCCTTACCAAGTGCTTTGATTTTTTTAGGAGGGAAAAATTGTTTAAGACTTTTTTGTTTTGACGGGAACATGAAAGGATCTACCCCGTTTGAAGACTTCTTAGGTCCTTCTCTTAAGCTGAGCTACGAAATAGTCCTTGTTTCGTACCAGATGTTTGACCTCGAGAAGTACCACCAGTATGCCCTAGAATTAAATAATACTAATTAATCGACATGTTTTACAAGTATAACAATGTACTAGGATATAAAATTTCATATACTGTCATCGTATCGCATACGCTCCTCTTCATCGAAAGCTTGCTTTCGACTTTCTCTCATTGCATTCCGTAAATGTTTCTTCTCCATTTGTGATAGATATTCTTTATTTGCGTATCACGAACCTTGTTCATCATCATTTTCGCTGCTACTTTCAGTATCAACATCATGAATGTGCCTACTTTCTTCTCTAATGAACATTATAGTTGTTTCTTTTCTTTTTTTCATTATTTCTCTAGCAGTTTTGCTCTCTTGAAGATGTTTTCGCAACATTACCGAAATTTCTTTCGGAGTCTTTTTACATGCCTCTAATTCTCCAGATATGTGAGCGAAATGTTGTTTTAATCTGGTTATTCATTCTGTAGTAACTACTTGACGGAATTTGCATTTGGTTTTCTTTCGATTTTCACCAACCATATCGCCGAAATTCCACCCTTAAATTTTTTTCTTAGTGACTTTGTTTATATTTTTCTCTTTTACTCTCTGCCTCTCTATATATATTATTTATTGAAGATAAAAGTTGATATCAAACCACGATCTATATTATTATTAGTTTTATTATTGTGTGGAATTGTGGCTTGTGGGAGACATGGATGTGAAAGGCTGTAGCCTAGAGGAGTGCATGTGATGATGTGAATCTCTGCAATCTGCATGGATATTTGATGATGTATTATTGAGTGTTTATTTGAAAAAAAAAATTGAGGAAAAGAAGAGTAGTCGAATATGTTGTCATTGCTATAGTAAGTTCAGTAGTGGAAATCTGCACCCGGCCAATAGTAAAATAAAATTCGTCATAATACAAACTATTAGAATCCAAGAAATAATTCACAAGTCACAAGACAAATAGTAAAAACAAGAATAGTAGAAAAGTCACGAGCCAAACAAAAACAATTTGAGAGAAAAATTAATAATGTTTTTTTTTCCCTTTTTTTTAGTCAAATTAGTCATTTTTTTCCTTACTTTTTTAGTCAAATTATGTTTTTTTTCAAATTATTTTCTACTCTTCCGGGACCGTTCTGGCCGTTCCGTGGCTCCGTCTCGCCCATCCCACCAATTTCTCGGTGTTCCGATGAGTCCCAGTGAAAACACCATTCTGGTTATGGACAAAACGAATAAAAAAAACCATTTTGGGAAAATGTTAACCAGAGTACATTAAGCATTTAATAACAAAAATTGCAGATTTTTAGGAGTTGAAAAGGTTGCAGATTTTTTGGGAAAATGTTAACCAGTATTTTTTTTTACGTTACTATGTGTGTGTTATGTGAATTGTGTATGAGGAAAAAAAGATGGAATTGAGAGACGAAAGTTGTTGTTAGGTTGTGACAAGGCCATTGGAGTACTTGAATTTTGGTCCCTACTGATTTTTAATTGTTAGGATAAGTTTGATTTTCTAATTTCCTTATTTCTTTTTCTTTGCGTCTAATATATGTTATGATTTTCCTTTTTAATAATTATCTAGTCTCAGTTACGAGATTTAAGAATGGTTGTTTATGTTAAAAATGAATTCTTTGATTTATATTGGTGTGTAGTTTTTTGGGCTATTGGGTTAGTTTCTTATATTTTAGTAGTTGTTTTTGATTATTTTTAGTTTTTTTTGTAGTGGATTATGTTAATTTTTTTTAGTGGATTTTGTTATTTTTTAGTAGATTTCGACATGTTATTCCTTTCACCCTCTCCAACGATTTTTAATAAAAAAATCGAACCCGATTTAATTTTTCATCAAATTGGATATACATTAAGTTCATCCTGGATCAAGTAGTGGATTATGTTATTTTATAGTGGTTTATGTTAAATTTGTAATGGATTACATTATTGGGTTTCGATAAGTTTGTAGTGGATTTTATTATTTTCATAGTGAATTTAGAAATATTTATAGTAAAATTCGATAAGTGTGTAGTGAATTTCTACATTAAGTTCATAATGGATCAAGTAGTGGATTACGTTAATTTCGTAGTGGATTTCGTTATTTTATTTGTGGTTTATGTTAATTTCGTAATAGAATATATTATTGAATTTCGAGAAGTTTTTACTCGCATTAATTCTTTTCACTAAATTTCGAAATATTTATAGTGAAATTCGATAAATGTGTAGTGGATTTCAATTTGGTAAAGTGGAAAAAAAATCAATACAAAACATTAATTAAAAAATAAATCGGAAAAAAACAAAAAAGTAATATTTAAAAAAAAACAAAAAATTAAAATAACAAACAAATAAAAAAAATGAAGAAACTAAAACTAATAAATAAGTAACTATGTTTTTAAATAGAACTTAAAAAAAATTGAAAGAAAATTGAAAAATAAAATAACTGAATGTGAGCATTTGCATATTTACAGATTTTTAATTGATTTTCCATATTAATCCAATTGATGACTAGCCTTTAATATTTTATGAATATAATAGGGGTAAATGGAGTATTATGTTAAGTGAGGGGTTATCCCTAATAGTGGATAAAAGAGTGGATTTATGCTTCTAAGGAAATTGTATGAGGGGTCGTTATCTCGTATAACTCCTCTATTTAAGATTTTGAGGGCTTGATCGACTGTTGCAGATGGCGATCCGTGTCTTCTGTTTTGGGCAATCTGTTATAGTTGATAGAAAAAACATCTACGGTCTACATGGGTACCGCTCGAGACACAGATCGTGTGCTTGCTGAGGTGGATCGTGCTCGGTAGATTGATGTATATAGGCACATGGTCGTTCAAAAATCAAAATGAGAAATAGCAGGTTTCTTGGTTGTGGGAATTTTTTTTGTATAATTTGATAGTTTCATCTATGGGCAAGTATTTATATATCCTTTATTTTTCATATTCAAATCGACATAAAAATTCCTCGATTTCGTTAATTTAAATATTAATTTACTTCTTTCTATTTTTTTTTTTCAAATTTAGAATACTTTGACGAAAAAGAATTAGAAATTCATGAAATGTCCGATCTTTTATTCAAAATTATTTGCGAAATCATTTGTAGATTGTGAATTTGTCCTAAAAAGAAATGTGTGATACCCCTAGTTTTGACTATATATATATGAAGGAATCCTTTGAGTTTTTTCCACCATGTTCAAAAAACCCGAATTATAATTTTAATTTGAGGGACCCCTGAGACATAGTGATGTGACCATATTACCTTCAATTATAGCATTTAAATATAAACCCTAGTGGAACCATATTTTTCTACCCAAAACTGTCTCTCTCCTTATATCTCATTTCTTTGTCTCTCTCTGTCCACTTTCGGTTCTCTTCTCTCTCTACGCATAGTCTTCCGCCGTCCACCTTCATTCCACCTCCACCCCCCAAGCACTGCTCCCCCTCCGGCTAGCGCCCTCCCCTTTCCATCGCACCTCTTTACCGAGCTCAGCCGCCAACTATTTCCACCGTCAACTGCTCCAAACCGCCGCCCCTAGATGCCA
This sequence comes from Erythranthe guttata, assembly GCF_056151865.1. Classification (NCBI taxonomy): domain Eukaryota; kingdom Viridiplantae; phylum Streptophyta; class Magnoliopsida; order Lamiales; family Phrymaceae; genus Erythranthe; species Erythranthe guttata. Next base: position 6,309,617 of record NC_142535.1, on the reverse strand, counting down.
AGAATACATCAGATCTGGGAATATTTATTTAAAATGTGGTTCTTAAAAAGTTGAGCAACTTTATTATGAAATGGGTATGTGATTCTTGAATACTGGTGCAGGTAATTGCTGTCAATGTGAGAAATAAATTAGATGAACACTTCCTATTCCAATGGTATATATGATATAATTTTATTTTTATTTCAAAATTTTATTTTTGAATAGTGAGAAAGATATTGGATTTGGTTTTGAGGTAAATTAGGTATGGAATACATTAGAGGAAGAGTTCATGGTAAGATGGGGTACTTGGAACAAATTGCCCCATCCCTCCAAAATGGAATTGGACTTATCAATTTTGCCGAAAGGACATGGTGTTCGTCAATCAAAACAGTTCTTTTGCAACCGATAGATCGAAGTTGTTGTCGAAAGTGGGATGTGAAGCTATAAATACAAACTACACTATATATGACTATACTCGTATAGTCACATGTGGTCATATCCATGTAATATATACAGTGACGTGTAATAACATGTAGTAATATATAGTTACATAAAAGTTATGTATTTTTTCTGATATATAGTGATGTTGATGTTGATGTTGATGTTTGTGTTTTTCAATTTTTTTGTTGGGCACTACTTGATTTACAATATCAAGATTAAATTGTGAATTTTATTATTGGTGTAGATGATTTTTTTTTATGTAATCACCGGTCAACATAATCTGCCGACCATAACTTTGGCATAAAAAGACATTATATGACTTACATATAATTATACACGACTATAGAACTTGTAGTACACTATAGTCATGTCCAGTTTACTTTAGTACAGTAAATTTATTAAAATTAATAAAAAAATCATTATATATATATATATATATATATATATATATATATATATATATATATATATATATATATATATATATATATGTATATATATATATATATGTATATATATATATATATGTATATATATATATATATATATATATGTATATATATATATATATATGTATATATATATATATATGTATATATATATATATGTATATATATATATATATGTATATAAATATATATATATGTATATATATATTTAAAAGTGTAAAAAAAAAAGAAATAAAACAAATTAAAAAAATGGAAACATTAAAAACATTTATAAAAAATACTATAATAATAAAACGTAGTAATATATATATATATATATATATATATATATATATATATATACATATATATATATATATATATACATATATATATATATATATATACATATATATATATATATATACATATATATATATATATATATATATACATATATATATATATATATATACATATATATATATATATATTTTAAAGTGTAAATAATTAAAAAAAAAAAAGAAATAAAACAAATTAAAAAAATGGAAACATTAAATTTTTTTTATAAAAAATACTATAATAATAAAACGTTGTAATATATATATATATATATATATATATATATATATATATATATATATATATATATATATATATATATATATATATATATATATATATATATATATATGTGTGTGTGTGTGTGTATGTATGAATAAAAAACAAACAAAATTTTTTTTATTAAAATTAACAATCATGATAAATGCAGTACATAAAATACTAGATGCGGTTGGTGGAAATGTTGAATGCTGTTCGAGCAAAAAATGTATGTAAGCGCAACATAATCTTTTTACCTTTTCAGGGGTATCTCAAAGAAAATATTTTAGGGGTGAACCTAGCTCTATATACTTTCCATATTAGGGGTGTATATAAAATAGGAAAAAAATATTTATAAGTCATAACTAAACTGTTTAACTATAAGAACACACATACACACACACACAAAAAAAAAAAAAAAGGAAAAAGAAACCTAGCTTTATTTAATCTTATATATAAAGAAAGATAGTTTGAGCAATAAATTCTTTCATAGGTCTCCAAGCTACTGTAATCGGACTGAGATCAATAATGTTCATGATATTAGGAGCCACTATAGAAATTCTACTAAAGTTTTAGGATATACAGATTAAAAAGTGAATGAGGGTGTGGGAATGAAATATGTATACATATATATAGCAAAAACCGATGTTTCGGTTGTGTTTTACACATGGTAACCACCTAAGTAGTGGGAAAGTGGATATGAAATTGATCCTCTAAAAAACAGCTCAGTAAATATAATTCTCATGCGAATAAATAAAGTAATAAAAATCCAACATGTAATGAAGAGTGGGTATGTGGTATGATGGGTTACGCGTGCTATGGGAGGGTGTTATGGGTGGTTACGTATGTTATGGGTGATTACAATTAAACATGGGCTTTGATGTATATACGAAAACTATGATCCCACTAACATAGATTTTTTTGTCATTATAAAGGTTTTTAATCTGATTTTACAAAATTCATAGAAACTTTGGTTACGTGTGTAATGGATGGTTACAATTAGACATGGGCTTTGTTAGAATCCTTTCGATTCTGACTTTGCAAGGAAATGTGTAAAAGAGTTGTACCACAAGTATAGATATGCCGTGATATAAGAAGGGGAGTTTCCTTGTGTTTTAATTCTTTTAATTTGTCATTAATTGATTAATATTAGGAATTTTCTTTATACAAAGAGTTTTCTTATTTTACAACTTATTCTCCTACGTGAATAAGAATCCCTAACCTAATGGATTTTATTTCCTTGGTGTTTTAATAGTTAAGGGAATTAGTTTTTAGATAAGGAATGATCTAGTTGTATTTTTCTATACAACTCTTCTTAACGTGAATAGCAGATCCAATTAGATTTGTATTTTCTTGTGCAGGAAGAATTATGAACGTATAAAGAGGGCTTCAAGCATCATTATCTGTGTGCCTTTTTGTAGAGAAAAATATTTCTCTTTTCTTTGTTGTTCTTCCGGAGTCTTTTTATCGAGAGAAAAATTCACATAGAAAATATTATTTTATCTCGTTTTTATTGTTCCATCGTGATACGTGATTTTCATAGAAAATATACCGGCTTCAAGGCTTTGTGGTGAAGACACCACGATTCACGGAGTATCACAAGTTTGCTTCTTTTATATAAAAAGAAGATCGGTTCTTCGGGAGAGGGGCTTAAACAGATCTCGGGAGGAGATCGATCTGCCGACTGAGGGATTCAGCGTTGAAGGGAGTTCAACCGTGCGGAGCAAGGGACGTGCTGCAAATTGAAGATTTATAATTCAGCGTAGTATACGAGAACGGCGTCAACAAAGAGGGAGTCTTTGCATTTTGATTAAATCCTACTATTGTATTCCTAAAACTAAAAATTAGTAAATTTTGTTTGCAGGTCCCCGTGGGTGTAGGGTACAATTGTATCCGAACCACATTAAATTTGTGTCTCGTTTATTTCTGTTTTTACGAACTGCTTCATGAACTGTTGCAATACTTAACGCAATAGTAACGAAAAACTGAATCGGACACAAATAATTTATATCTGCACGAAATAAATTCTAACAATTGGTATCGGAGCCTGTCACTAGATACACTTAGTGAGATTTTGGGATTCAATTTTTTATTTGTTTTGTGCAGATATGCTTCATCGTGAAGGAGCGTCTACAATACGACCACCTCTCTTGGATGGATCAAATTACTCGTACTGGAAATCGAAGATGAAGATGTTCATCAAGTCCGTTGATGAACGAGCTTGGCGTGCTATCGTAATTGGTTGGACTCCGCCCATGGCTATAGGAACGGATGGTATGCAAACGGTAAAACGAGAAGAAGCATGGACTAATGAAGAGATATTACTTGCCAATTACAAATCAAGGGCGATAAACTCAATTTTCAGTGGCGTTGGTGACAATCAGTTCAAACTGATAGCATCGTGGTAATCAACAAAAAAGGCATGGGAGATCCTACAAGTGACGTATGAAGGCACATCAACTGTTAAAACATCTAAGCTGCAGATGTTAGCCACAATATTTGAGAGTCTTCATATGGAGGAGGACGAGACGATTGCTGATTTTCACGCTAAACTGTGTGATATTTCAAATGAATCGTATGCACTAGGTGAACAATACTCGGAAACAAAGTTGGTAAGAAAGGCACTACGTTCATTACCAGAAAGGTTCGCTTACAGAGTTGCTGCAATCGAAGAAGTGAGAGATATCAATACGCTAAAGCTAGATGAACTCACGGGTAAACTGCAAACTCAAGAAATGAATTTTAGAGCAAATATTCGAGAAAAGAAAAAGGTGAAGAATGTGGCATTTCAGGCTGAAGCTTCCCATGGCATCTCACAAGGCCAAGCATTTCATGAGTATGACATTGATGTTGAAGACTCCTTAGCAAGTATGTCAAATAACCTCGAAAGGCTGCGTCAACAATTTGAAAATAGAGGGAGTTCCTCTCAATCAGGTAAGTCTGTTAACCCTAAAAAATTTAAAAAGTTTTCTAATAATGGTTATTCTGATGATGCAAAGTCTAGGAAAATACAATGTCGAGAGTGTGGGGGTTTTGGACATATTCAGGCCGAGTGTGCGAACGCATTGAAGAAAAACAGGATGTCACTCACCACTGTTTGGAGTGATAGAGATGACAATGATGAGGATGAGAACAACAAAGACAACCAAACCACTAACTTTGTAGCATTCAGTGGTACTACTTCGATAAGCAGAACCGAGGGAACTGTTGCAACAGTCTGTCCAACAGAACTCAGGTATGATGAAATATCTTCAGATAAGAACAAGAGTCTGACTTCACCATTTAATTTTGCAGGTGACTCTGAGAGCAGATGTGATGATGAAGACACTACTAGAAAATCATGATTTGGCAACGGACGAATTCGTTGCTAAGACGTAAAAATCCGTCACTAATCAAGATTTAGCAACAGATAATGCTCGTCTCCAACGCCGTCGCTAAAAGGCGCGTCGCTAAATTTAGCGACGACGTGCGCAAATCCGTTGCTAGATTTTAGCAATAGAATAAGCCGTTGTCGGATCCGTCGCTACAGTAGCAATAGAATGACTCGTCGACAGATCCGTCGGTAATGTAGAAACTGAATGACCCATCGCCAAATCCGTTGCTACTTTAGATAGGGATTAAATCGTATCTAAATCCGTCGCAAAAAATATTTGAACAATTAAAAAAAAATATTTTTTTTTATTTTGATACCTATTTAATATATATTGTATACCAAAAAACTTAACAATTAGATATAAAAATTCAGCATACAATGTTACAAATTTGTATTACAAACTGTAGCAATACTTTTTTGAAAGCAATTTGAAACACTGTCAAAATTTAAAATACATCAATCCTATTCTATAAGTGCAACACACACCGTCTCTTCAGTCTCTCCAATCGACATATGCTTGTGGTTTACTTGTACCACGTAGATGACATCCTGAATACTAGCTGCATAGTACACAAAAGTAGTCCAAGACAAGATAAATGTGATTAGCTAAATATTGACGCGAAGCTAAAAAGACAACTTGAAATCCTAATAAAACAAATTGTGTAAGAAAGTGAATATTTCATACCCGATACAACTTTTCCCTGCAAATGTAGCAACATCAACAATTGTGAAGGAGATAACAAAACAAAATTTCGAATTGAATAGTAAATCAAATCAAAATATTGACTTTAAAATAAAAAGACAATTTTGATCCTAATAAATAGTAAGGTAAAACATTTACCTTTAAATGTAGCACTTGTGCTTCACAACATCATCAAGAAAAACAACTGTTAAAAAGCCAAGAAAACAACTTGAGAAAATGAGCAGTGAATGAAATCTAATTTGAATCTCTATACTGACATCTAGCTTAAATATGTATGTAAAATAAATAAAAGCAAATATATACTAAGTTTACTATGCTATCATCAGACCATTCTCTTTAAAAGACAAAAGAAAAGAAGTTATCAATTCAATTTTTTCTCTAACCTGGGATAGCCTCATCAAACATGCTTACCAATACATATGTATAGAATTTGGAATTCTAGTACTACGCCTCTTATGATCTCCCCCTCTTCTCTATTGACAACTCAATTCGGTTTCCTAAAAAATCATTAATGTGGATAATTATTTTTAATAGTAAAAATAGCAGACTGCCTCGATATCATTTGCAAGCATAAAAGATAACATAAACAGAGGCTAAGAGATGATGACAAATCAATGGAGCAAAGAACATACTCTCTGAACTTGGTTTCCATCAAGCATCCTAATGCTTTCTTCGTTAATGGAGAAAAAAATTGAGTTCTTTTACGCATCCATAAGATTATGTTTGTGAATTTATTTGAATTTCCTGCATCATGCTACAAGTCATCAAAAAGTTAACGAATGAAAGCCATGAGCCATCACAAACAAATTATTTTATACGTATCTAATCAGATTTCAAGAGGATTAATCAAAGTCAAGTTCATAAATAAATTATGCACCTCTGAATAAAACACTTGAGATAATCGACACGCAAACAAAATAGCTGCAACACCTAACCATCTATAATAAGTAAGAGAACAGATATCCAAACTTTTATTTCTACTCAAATAATGGGAAGGAAACATATCGAAAGACAATAACAAAGCCAATAAAAATCCAAATTTTCTAGCAAAAAAAACATAAACAAACAAATCTATTATCATGTTCAAAAGATAATCGAATGAAAATTCAAATAAAATTCGCCAATTCATTAATTTACCAAAAGCAAAACAATTTAAAGAATATATTATATGCACCCACAAACGAAAAAAATAATTCAAAACATATCAGATAAGAAGGGTAAAAAATCATATTTTAACCAAATCCCTGCAAAAATTGTTCTTTTGAAATATTAGAAGTTCAAGATCATTGAGGATTCGAAAGGGCAACCGAGCAAGTGCTAGCGTTTTCATAGGATAACTCAAAAATCGTAATTGACAGAGAACTATGGAGAAAGATATCGGAAAAAAAATTAAGAATTGAAACTTACATTGACATTAGGGATTTGGAGCAAAACTCGTTCATTTCCACTGAAGAGAAAACCTTGTAAAAAGAAAGAGAAATATTGAGAAAACTTAAGAATGAAATTTACCTTGAAATTACAGATTTGCTGCAGAAATCATTTTTCGACTGGACCACTCTCGACATGTCGATATTCCTCGCAATACATTATAAACTACAATCACATACATAAACTAATTGGGTTCCTTACCTCTTCCGAACACTCAGTACTAAAAACTTCAACAGTTGGAAATCAGGACTCGGACATCGAATAAATCGAGAGAATCCTCCATAAAAATTAGGGCTTCGGCTGTGAATTTTGCTTCCGCTCTTGTTTGGGGTTTGGACATTTTCCTTTAAATTATACATCTTTCGGTATATTTATTAATATTTTATTATAAATCTAGTGCTGTTATTGTTATACATAAATTTACTATAACTTTAATTAAATAATTGATAAAAGAGTAAACACGTGTTACACTGTTTTCTGCCTAATCATTTAGGTAACAAATGATATACGTTTTTATACATATTATTTATTTCATCACTTTTAATAGTTAATTACAATATAATTATTAAAATAAATATATATAAAATAATATTAATTAAAATAATCAAATAAAAAAAGTAAATAAAAAAAAACAGAATAATAATTACATGATAACAGTACAATATCCTCAATATAATATTTTAAATTTAAAAACAGCAATCTTAACTATCTATTTTAGCAACAGGTTCTTTAATCTGTCTCTACATATGATGCTAATATTTATTTTTAGTAACAGGTTATTATCCATCACTGAATTATGTCGCTAAATATTTATTTTAGCAACGGATTTATCATTCGTCTCTAATATCTGTTGCTAGAACTGAAACTCCATAAGCGATGGGACGATTTTGTTTTACGTCGCTAATCCCATCGCTAATTACTTATTTAGCAACGGATTGTTTTGTTCGTTGCTAGCTGTCGTTGCTAAATCATGATTTTCTAGTAGTGAGAGCCAACCCTGGAAGAGATTAAAAATACATATGAGAAAATGTACCGGAAGTGGCTCGAAGTATCTGAGGTAAATAAGTGCCTTGAAAAGGATAAACATGTTCTCATAGAGGAAAACAAGGTGTTGAAGGTAAGAATTTCTACTCTTGAGGCAATGGCTATTAAAGTAGATAAAGAAAAAAATAGTTTGCAGGCTCAGTTTACTCAGACTCAAGATGCTATTTCTAAGTTTAATTCTGGTAGAGTTACTTTGAATGAGATTTTGAACAAAAATCAGCCGAACTATGGTTGTCTAGGTATAGGGGGTAACCAGCTATCTACTGGTGCATCGAAACAGAAAGAAAATCCTAAAAGAAAAATCAATTTTGTTAAGCAATCCACTGTTTCACAGACTGTTGCAACAGTTGCACCAACAAAGCCATTTCAAAGAATTTTTTTTGTTCCTACCTGTCATTTTTTGTGTTATTCTGCATATTCTAAATGTTTAGATCTGGAAAACTCATTGAATTACGAGATTAGTCGGTTGTAGTGCAATGTATTTTACAGAGTAGTCATATTTGACAGAGTAGTCATGTTTAACAACTTAGTTACATTTGTCCTTTTTTTTTGTAGTGCTGCATATGTTCAACATTCAACAGTGTAGTCATATTTAATACACAAGATCAAACGAAAGATTAAGTGCAGTCGGTGCAATCGAGTTGGATACCGCAAAAAAAAAAAACATGTTCGATGGCTATTGTTGAAGATCACATTAGTTATTTTTTGTTTTTTTAGTCATTTTTTTTTTCTTTTTGCAATGTATTTTGCTATTAATATTGCAAGTTTTTTCAAGTGCTGATTACTTGTAGTCACATTACGCAGAACCTAGTCACATAATAGTCATATTCTCACTGTCCTGTTCAATCACTGTTATACAAACCGTAGTCACATAATAGTCATATTCACGCTGTTTTTGTTAAGAATCATGCTTCTACTGTCTGTTAATTATAATGTTTTACAAAGCACAGTCACATTCACATAATAGTCATATTCTTGCTATTTTTGTTAAGAATCATGCTTCTACTGTCTGTTAATTATAATGTTTTACAAAGCACAGTCACATTCACATAATAGTCATATTCTTACTGTTATCTTAATAATTATGCTTCTACAATATGTTAATTACATTGTTATACATAGCGTAACCATATAATAGCCATATTCAACTATAGTCATATTCGGAGTTGTAAATCTGTCCAGATAAAAGATCAATTTTTTGTTTAAAAAAAATAAAAGAATATATATATTTTTTATTAGAAAAAATATTAAAAAATAAAAATAAATAAAAAGATGGTTAAAAATCCGAAAAAAAAAATTATTTGCTAGCAAATTTTTAGGAATTAGATTATTGTTATGGAAAGAGAGAAAAATGAATAATTGAGACTAATTATGCTAATTGACATAAGGGTAGAATTGGAAATACAAATTCTAGGGGTTTATCACAAAGAAAGATTTAAGGGGTGGACATATCACCATTTATTATCTATATGAGGGGTTTATTACTAATGACCCCATTAATAATTGTATTTCATTTACCATGTATACTTTTGTTGATAATAAATTTTGTATTAATAGAGGTCAATTAAATAAATTACTCAAGAAATTACAATGAAACTATTATATAAATTACTAAATATACCCTCAAACCTAACATGTATTTTGTGATGACCACTACATGCGGTCTTATTATCTTCCGCCTCCCACCTATTTTTCTTTCCACTTCTTCTTTTGTTCTTCAGTCTGTGCTTATGTAAGTTTTGTTTATATTTTTTTCTTCTTCTTTTCTTTCTAATTGTCTCTTCTTTTATTCTCAATTCCTCCCCACCAGATCCATATCACCATATATTAATCTTCTACGGAATCTCCATCTTTTTTTTCCTTTTACATTTTCGTTGCATCGAACTCGTTTTTCTGGGACGGTTTTCTAGGCCGGTTTTCACCGGTTTTATCGGGTTCAACCGGGATTTCAAGTGTTCAAAGATGATTGACCGGTTTTTTTGCCATTTCTGGGTTTTGATGTCCGATCGGACCAGATCAGGCACCGGTTCGCGGTTGAACCGGTCGAACCGGCCAGTCCGGCCCAGTTTTCAAAACATTGATTGCAGACAATAAACTACCTATGACTTCGCCAAATGCAAACAACAAACAGGAAAAAAAAAATCAGCATCAACAGAAAAATTATTTATTCAACATGTTGAAATCGTCAAAAACATTTAACAAAGTGTTTGTATAATGTAACTTAAGACATACCTTGCAAACTAGAGGAATCGAATCTCAACACCAAATACAATTCTTCAAACAACAAACGAAGTTAAACCAACTTGCAAATGGAAATTGCTAACAACAAATGATGAGAAGGTTCTACATACGGAAGACACAATGCGAATTTTGGCTAGAATTCGGAATTCTGAATTTTTTTGGGAGTGGGAGGGGATGTTTGTTGTCCTCTTTAATTATTTTCACCAATAAATCATCTCATAATCTAAAAAGACCTCTTTTTTTTTTCTTTTCTATAATATTTCTTAATCATAAAACAAAAAAGGGAAAAAAAGAAACATAGAAGTACGAGAGAGAGAGAGGGAGAGGGGGGTCATATACAGAAGGAGAGATAGATGAGGAATTAAACATAAGGTGAAAGAAACGTGAGATTGAAGAGAGAGATGGAGTGATATATGAGATTTGTTTTCTTATTAATTGAGGGTGTTTATCTCTATATACTAATTATTTTATTTTATTTATATTGTTTTTTTGGGTCAAATGACCTATGCTTGTATTCATTTAGCAATAGGGATCTTTACCTATATAAGTCCAAAATAAGGGGTGTCTAGTAAATGTTCTCATTTTTAAATTGGGGTCATTTGATATACACCCCTGATATGGAACATATATAGGACTAGGTTCACCCCTAAAATTCTTATCGAGACACATCCCTAGAGAGGCAAACGTATTATTGTGCCCTTATGTGCAATTTCATTCAACATTTCCACCAACTGCATTTCGTATTTTTGGATGTCCATTTAACATTTTCGCTGATTTTTTATTATAATAAAATTATTTTGTTTATTTTTTATTCCTATATATTTTACTGTTTTTCTAATATATATATATATATATATATATATATATATATATATATATATATATATATATATATATATATATATATATATATATATATATATATATATATATATATATATATATATATATATATATATATATATATATATATATATATATATATATATATATTAAAAAAAATTATTATTTTTATTCATTCAAATTTTGATAAATTTACTGTACTGAAATCGCTACATATGACTGTAGTATACTACAAGTTATATGTAGTCATGTACTATCTTTTTGCACCAAAGTTATGATCGACCGATTATGTAGACTACTGACTATATAAAGAAAACTTCATCTACACCACTAACAAAATTCACAATTTGAATCTTGATATTATAAATCAATTAGTTCCAAACAAAAAATTGGAAAAACACAATCATGAACATCACTATACATCAGAAAAACTGCATAGCTTTTATATAACTACATATAACTATATGTTACTACATGTGATTATATATGACTACATGTATATATATGTGACTATATAAGACTACATGTGACTAATATGACTATAGTCATATATAGTGTAGTTTATATTTATAGCTTTAAATCCCACTTTTTAACCCGACAACAACTCTGATCTATTAGTTGAAAAAAAACTGTTATGAATTGATGAACACGTATCCTCTCTGCAAAATTGCCAAGTTGGGGTAATTTGTTCCAAGTACCCAATCTTTCCATGAACTCCTCCTCTGCTATATTCCATATCTAATTCACCTCAAAACCAAATCCGATATCTTTCTCACCATTCAAAAAAAAAAATTTAAAAAACAATTTATGACCACATGTGACTGGTATTAACAGCAATTCGTTCTGCTTGGTGGCATATATATATATATATATATATATATATATATATATATATATATATATATATATATATGAAGGAAAAACATTTATCATAACCAATGGTACCAACCAACGACCACGACCGGAGCAATGTGGAGGCGGGCGGCGCCGCTAGAGAGATGTTGTAACGAATTGAAATATTTAAACAAATATTCCAAGATCTGCTGTATTCTTCATTATTCTCGCTTCCAGGGGCAGCGGTTTGGGCAGTTGGCCGTTGATTAACATGTATGAAAACATTATTTGTTCTTTATTTTAGCACAAATATATCAAAATCGAAATATATTATGTATCGCTCGTGTACAACAACTAATTCAAACACGTCGTTACTGAAAAAAAACACTATTATTTCCCACCATTTAACATTCTTTTGGGGTTTGTTGTCGTAAGAAATAAATGCTAAACAACTCTAATAGCATATTTGAAAAAACAAATTCTAATTATATTTTTAACCATTTTAATTTCTATACAGTTAACTTTTGTTGTGGCCATTTTGTTGAATAAAAAACACTTGCATAATATTGTGATTCACAATTCTGTCATGTTTTTGGGATGACTTTTCTCTTAACATTTTTATCCGATATGTCCATCTTCATTCATGTGTAAAGTTACATCTTTTTCCCTTTTGGTTTTTTGACTAGGACAAAAAATTCATTGGACCTCATCAATCATCATATATAATTTCAAAACTATGGGGATATCTCATATTCTCCATTTTAATTGTCTATACTACTTATAAAAGTGTGAATAAGTTCATACAAAATAACTAATACAAAATACCCCTGCAAAATACTCCCTCTGTTCCATAATAACTGTCTCTTTTTAAAAATATTTTTGTTCCATATTATCTGTCACTTTAGATTTTCAATACTGCATTAAATGCATTTTTCCTGTTTTAACCTTATTAATGAAACTCTATTCATTAATTTTCTCTTGTAAAACATTAAATAATAAATGTTATTTTAGTCATTTTTATATGATTTTTCTAAAATCAAGATATATTTATTGAGTTTCTTAATCTTTGTGAAAAGTGAAAAGTGACAATTATTTAGGAACGGATGGAGTAACTAATACAAATCACATTCCAAGGTCAATTAAATAACTTCATTAAATATAGTAATGTGAATAATGACGTTCATTGTATTTATACCACATTAAAGAGTAGCAACATTAATAATATTTTTTTTCTTTCATAACTTAAGAATAGACTACATTAAAATAATGGTAACAATCATCATAAACCAAAACCAAAAGAAATATAAAAGACTTGATTGTTTGATAGTTAGATGTTATGTTAGTTTATTTTTCAGCCTTCGGTGGTATGTTCAAAATGTGGGAATTGGTGAGCTTAGTTTATGTTTTCTTGGATGATCGATGAATAGCCATTTAGTCCACCAGGTATTATTCGTAAACTCTTTTGTCATCATCGGGGTTTATTCCGTCTTAAATTGAAAACGACAACATTTTCGTGGCTGTTGATTATTGTTAAGTACTTTGACATTAATTATTGGTTTGATTATAATTGAAAACGGAAACACTTTCATGGATGTTGATTATTGTTAAGTACTTTTGACTTTACTAGTTTGATTATAACTGAAAACGGAAACATCTTCGTGATTGTTGGTTATTGTTAATTACTTTGATGTTATTGGTTTGATTATAATTATTGTTACTTTTTTGTTTATTTTAGTTATCGGTGCATGTTAATTTTCTCGAATTAATTCAGATAATTCAGACATTTTAATTGTTGTTGAATGTCCATCAAAATTTAAATCACAAGACAATTCTTCACGCTCGAATTATGTAAGTCTATCGTCAAATATGGTATAAATGGTATCTGAGCCTCAAGTGTTAGGCACAAAAGATACATTCACATAATCAATCTTTTTTTTTTTAATTCTTAGTAAAATATATATTATGTTATATAGATTGAACAGACGGACTCCAGTTGTGAGGTAAAACAAGGTGGAATATTGCAAACAAATCCCCAATTCTGCAAACAGAGTGCTAAGGGTGATCTTATGATCATGTCCAATACCATGTTTTTATTTATGTAGAACTACGTATGCTTGGAGGCTGGAGTCTCTATATTTTTATCTGTACAGATAAAAAACATGCAATTTTTTATATCCTTCTCATGATACATGAGTTATATATTACAGTTTTTCTCATGATTCTATTTGCACAAATGCATTGCTTTAAACAAGTACATCTGATGGCAGTTCTGATCTCGAACAATTACTAAAATAAGATTCGTAATTTGATAGTGTTGGGTTATTTAAATAAAAACAATATATTTTATTATAAAATATAATAATGACTTTGACCAATTTTATGAGGGTCATTAGACCATCATTTTGAAAACTTCAAAGTCATTATTCTCCTGCATAAAACACCATAAATTCAATATTCAATTGAAGTTTTATAGGGGGGCGTATTATATACTATATAAAGGGAGCATTATGGCTTGGTTAATTGATGTAAAAAAAAAAAGAGTACAAAAGATGATAAAAGAAATACTTTTCTGTTATACTATATACATATACTTTGAGCTTTTGTTGTGTGTCGGGTGTAAGCTTCTACTTTACTTGAATGTGCAATTTCGGTGAAGTTACAGCGGAGAGATAGGCTGGGTTGTTGCATCCCATAGGCGACACGATCAGAACCTTTTTGCACCTCATTAGAGAAGGGGTCGTGAAATTCGTCTTAAGAGAGCGACCTAGTACGCGCTTCACATTGCCTTTCTCCATATTATTGTGTATATTATTGCAGCAACTTGTTACATATAAAATTAGAGAATAAATGGAGTACAAGCCTCAATCCACGAGTTTCATGTTCAATCGTCAAATTACAGCCGTGGTTCCACCAATTTAAGACGAATTTTCCAAACCCGTGAAATGAACTTTGGCGATGATCTAAAATAAGAGACATATCAGCCCGCGATATGAAAAGGGAGATGTTACGTTCCATTTTTATATTTTGTTTTTTAGTTGACGAAAAAATTAATGATCTTATTATTGTTGTAGGTGAATTTTCGTGCAATTCACGAGTTTATACTTTGAGGACAGTTTCGGACCTGATAATATCCGAATTTGAGAATATGTAAAACACGAAAGCTTTATAAATTTCTGTTGGCTGTCCGAAACATCTTGAATCACTGAAATCGGACATCGAACGAGAGAGATATGCCCCAAATATTGAGCACTGCTGCAGCTGCCAAATTGTGCGCGTTTATGAGGTATCGAAAGAATTCGTGTAATAGAAATTTATCGAATATGGTACGTTCTTCATTTCCAAATTAATTATGATATTTTGCATTACGATAATAAGTTTGTGATAGTTGTGTGAAGAATAATTGCATGATAAGAATAATTGTGTGATTAAATAACATCGAGTTGTGATATCGAGATTCTTAATTAGACTTTGTAGAATGAAAAATTCACAAATGTGATAATACTCACCATTATATTATTGCATGTTAATTGTGTTGATGATTCGTGTGTATTATTCACATGTCATATTAAAAGTAGAATATGCAAAAGTCTGAAGTACAACCATTTGTGTGAATTATTTGGTTTTGTTGTATAATTTCTTATGCTGGAACACTTTTGCATATTTTAATGGGACTATTAGCCATAACCCCCTCTAGTGTTTTTTTAATAAGGGGGGATCCAGCCATATTTTCAATATTAGTAGAAAACCCACTATTTTAATGATTCCCGAAAATAGCCTTCTGAAGACACACATCACAAAATCCGGAAATTTGAGATCCCTACAATCGTGTGTGATTGATTATATCCCAAAAAAGTCGCTTTCCAAATCTTTCCATAAACTGCCATCTGCAAACTATAATTTTTTTTATATAATTTAAATAAATTTAAATTTTCGTTTTTTTTTATTATTTTATTTAAAAACTAACAATAATAGCTTTAAAAAAATATTTTTCTTTTAATTTGTTATTTAAAAAATATTTTAATTTTTTTTAATTTTTTTAATTTCAGTTTTTTTGTAAATCAACTATAAAGATTCGTAAACCAACTATAATATTTCCGAAATCGACTATAATTTTGATTTTTTTTCTTTCATTTTTCTTAATTTTAATTTTCAGTTATTTTTGGAATTAGAAAACAACTATTTCTTTTCCATTTTTTAATAAAAAACATATATTAATTGTAAAACAACTATTCGAAAAACTACAAGAACCTATCGAAAACAACTAAAAATAGCAGAATAACGAAAACAACTAAAACAAATAGTCGAATAAGGAAATCAACTATAAAAATAGCAGAATAGCGAAAACAACTATAAATATAGAAGAATAGCGAAAACAACTATTTTCTGGGAAAGATAATCATCATCAAAAGCATCACAAAAAAAAAAAAAAAAAAAAGAAGACGGCTGTGGGGTGGAAGGGGCAAGATGCGGCGGCGGCTGGGTCACCAGATCCGGTGGCGAAGACGATGGGTAGAGATAGATAGGGATTTATGCGTTTTTGTTCTTGTCTTATACCACTGTATCGAAAATTATAGCAACGATGGCAACGACAACAACACCGAGATCTCCAGATCCGGCGGTGAAGACGAGATTTTTTTGAGAATGTTTCGTCATCGGAGTGCTGGGTAGATTGAGAGATTTTTTCACCATCACGGCGTTGAGAAGCGGCTTTTGGCGGCGTCGGTCGGAGATGGCGACAATGAAATTTCTCATCCGCTCATTGCACTTATTTTGGACAGTCTGATTAGTTTCTCGGCGGAGCGGCTCAACAACTTCGTCAGTAAAGAGGCGGCGGCGAGCAGTGGGAGAAGGGAGAACTTGGCGGCATCAGATCTGAGGTGGAAGGGGGAGATCTCGGCGACGGGGCTGAGATGAAAGGGGAGAGAAGACGGCGGAGAGAGAAAAGGGAGAGAAGAAGAAGAAATACAATTGAACGTGATAGGGTTTGGCAATTTGAATCACGTGTTTAACACGATGATTGTTGAGGCGGTTATGGAATATGCCGATATATCGTGATCTCAAAGATTTTCTTCAAATCACGTGTTTAAAATAAATTAATTACACAAGGGTGAAAATGTAAATGTCAATTATGAAATTATTCATAAAAATTCGAATTTAATACATGGGGGGTTTTGACTAATTATGAAAAGGGGGTTGGTTATATCCATCCTAATATATGTAAATGATATGGGGGTTTTCACTAATTATCCCTATTTGGGAATTCCTTCATGTCTCTGACCGTTTCATAATTTCTTATGTAGTATAATGAGTACGCATTAACTTATCATAAGAAATTTTTGACCAAATTTGGGAGATATGATTTGTCGTTTTTTTCAAAAGTAATTTACTGATTTGAGAAATTAGTACTACTTGCTCAACCTTTATTTTCTAAATAATTTGCCGTTTGTCTTTTGAGTAATTGATATACGAGTAAATAATTAGTAATGGTTTGATTAAGGTGTAATTAACTACATATTATATTATGACCTCTTGATATTTTTTGATTTTCTTACCGTTTCGTTTAGAGATAAATTTGTTTAATAACACGCATGTGAAAATGTCATTAATTTTTGTGTGTTCACTGCATGGCTTATGCATTATGTATGAACGACATTATATTTACCTGAGGTAATGGTGTTGATCAATGATTATCAATTATGGTGAATTATTAGAGCATTGTTTATGAAAATAAATAATTTATTTAAATTGAGAAATAGTGGGGGTACTATAGTTTTCTTAAATTGTGAAAATAAGCATGATATATTATTTTTTGAATCTAATTTATGATGCATGTGTTTGAATATTTGATGTAGTGGGGGTCTTAGAGAGCATGCTCATATGATTAAACATTTTATGTATTGTTTAAATATTGAGAAATAGTAGGGGTTTTAGTGTTTATCTATATGACCATGTTATAATTGATTTTTACGTAATCTTTGTTTAAATTGCTCACTTTATGATTGCAAATTTGTATAGTGATAATGTGATAAATTATGCTTTATTTGCAATCTTGATTATACAAGTAACTATCATAGGCCTAAACTTGCATACATGTGACATTCATGTGATTTACAAAGGCCTAATTGTGATCATTAAAATTTGCTGAAATATATTAGCAAATGAATTTGTGATTTGTGAAGTGAAACGTTTTTGAAAGTTTCCATATTGTTTATTATTGAAAATCTAAATAAGAGGAATTATATTCCTATTTAATTAGATTTATCACCTTGTGTGAATGATATATGTTGAAAATTTAAAATTCAAAATTCATATCAATTTTGATTGATTGTTTTGACATTAAAGAGGTCGATTGGTGCCTAATGTGATATATAAAATTCCAACGTGGGATAGATAAATGCTTTGTGCTTTGACGAATTTATTGTGAAATATCAATGCTTTGTGCATTGAAATATGTGATGGAGAAACTGCAGTTGGCATATTGCGAGAATCTTTTAATGAAATCCGGAACCATTAAAAGAAAATACATACTGTGAATCTATGTGAAGTTTCACGGAAAAATTGAAGTGAAATTATACGTGAAATTATATGCGAAATGGTTAATAAACCATTGAGTTCATGAGACTAATGTCGAATAAACGCTATTGAATTTGTGAAATTATATTTCACATTATTTCAGATTTAATCTGAAATGCATTGAGGGGCATTGGATTAAAGCCTAAAAATATCCGAAAAGTTGTTGATGAGGATACAACCACCTAGGGACTGGAGATCCCAAGAACTAGGTTAGAGACCAACGATCTGAAAACAACTTGATTGAGATAAAAGTGCACACTTTTACTATCCATCCCTATGGTGTGTGTGCACTAATAAAGCTCGTAACGAATTGTGAGGTTGAGCCTTTGATCTCTTAATGAGTTCTATAGCCCTTATGTGTGGGGTGTTGGAGTTACGTAAACATCCTTGATAGAATTCACCTTGTGAGTGTGGAAGTGGGGCCGCTTCCTATGGGAATTATAGGCTGTTCTCTAGAGCTCTCACGAGAAATGGGGTATATCACATGGCCGTTAACGTGCTGGCTTTAGAAGCTTCGATCGGGACAATTTGAGTATTATGTGTGCAATATGATTCTACGTGCCCCAAGGGTCACTGTTTGAAGGCTAAGTCCACTTTGATTCTAGTACGGGAAACATATTGTACTAAATGAAGGTTTGAAGACATTGTCCACTTTCATGATGCATAATATTCCGCAAGAGCTCAAATATATTTATATTCTTACTTTTATTAAAATAAGTGGGGGATTTTTGGGTTATTTTAATAACAACAATATATTTTATTATAAAATATAATAATGACTTTGACCAATTTTATGAGGGTCATTAGACCACTATTTTGAAACCTTCAAAGTCATTATTCTCCTACATAAAACACCATAAATTCTATATTCAATTGAAGTTTTATGGGGGTTCATATTATATACTATATAAAGGGAGCATTATGGCTTGGTAAATTGATGTAAAAAAAAAAAAGAGTACAAAAGATGATAAAAGAAATACTTTTCTTTTATACTATATATATACGTATACTTTGAGCTTTTGTTGTGTGTTGGGTGTAAGCTTCTACTTCACTTGAACGTGCAATTTCGATGAAGTTACAGCGGAGAGATAGGCTAGGCGTTTGTATCCCATAGGCGACACGATCGGAACCTTTTTGCATCTCATTAGAGAAGGGGTCGTGAAATTCGTCTTAAGAGAACGACCTAGTCCGCGCCTCATCTTGCCTATCTCCATATTATTGTGTATATTATTGCAGCAACTTGTTACATATAAAATTAGAGAATAAATGGAGTACAAGCCTCAATCCACAAGTTTCATGATCAATCGTCAAATTACAGCCATGGTTCCAACACATAGTACAAACAATTATGCATATTCGGGTGACTACTGAAATAGTTGGTCAAAATATATATTATTCATAGGGACATTTTTTGAGAAAACATTCCTAAGATGTTATACATAATAATAAATAAGAAAAATAATTGATAGAAAAGCTTGCGGAACACATTTTATGGCTATTTTTCTCACATGAAAATTATTAATGGATTAAGTTGTTAGTATTAATTATCAAAGTATATTAGTCAAATGGCCTTCTTCTTCGAGAAATCTTACATGTAAAATTTATTTTGCAGGGCAACTGGAACCTTTAAACCTAAACCTCCTCCTGAATTTATGTTATTTATTTAAAATATTTAAATGTTTTACATTTTTTATATTATATTATGATAAATATATCAAACACACATAAAAATAATAACTAATAAGGCACATACAACGCACGTGCACCTGCCTAGTATTGTTAAAAACAATTATTACTTAAAATTGGATATATAATTAACATTTAGGAAATAAAATATAATAAAATTACGATAAACATTAAATTTATAGTTTTGGGGACATATATGGTGAAATGCCATAGGAGACCAAACACAATCCTATTTGCCATAAGTGGTGAAATAGTGAAATATTATTATTTTTAATACATGGTTTAAATTTTAGTGAAATTAATGGGAGACCAAAATCACAATTTTTCCAAAAGAAATGGTTGAAGAATAAAATGGGGTGCTACCGACGAAAAATGTACGCATTTTTTACCATAAAAATGGAATTTGGTGAAAAGAATGTGAAACACATGGAAGATGCTCTTATACAACGACCTATAGCAAATTGTCCAATATTAAGCCGCCATTTATTTGATGTTACACTCGGTAAAATGTACCGAATGATTATTTACCGTTAATTTGCACACAATCAAACACATCCATTTGTATGTGTACTTAATGAAAAGTTTTCACATCAACAATTTATAATTACCCGGTGTATGTTATTAGGTGTAGCATCTCAAATTATTTTAGACTAGTACTAATTGTACACACGACAAACACAAAAAGGGTGAGATCTTTTTTGACATCCACGTGGCAGACATGGAACGTCCGTTCTTCCACGCAGCTCGTCCACCCACCAAAAAGATTGAAAACATAAATCGACCGTTAATTGCTCAATCAAAATCCTCCACGCCACGCGCTTACAATAATGGTCAGTTCACCCATCCCACCACTCTCCATCTCCCTCAATTGATTGATGATCGAATCATCCTCCTCCTCCTCTGTTTCTCTCTCTAGGAATAAGTATTAAGTAGTGAGAGAAAACGACATCAATTTCCCGAAAGGTAAAGATGATGATTTCACATTCTACCCTCTGCACCAACACCCTTCTCTCTCTCATTCCCGGACTCCGCCCCAACATTCGGTAAATCGTCGCTTACTATCTTCTTCTTCTTCTTTTGCATTCATCTCTCTCTCATATATTTCCGGTTCCTGTAATTTCTATTGATTGTTTGTAGATTGAAATCAAGCGAAAGAGGGTCATCGGTGAAGAGTTACCAACATAGATTTTTTGGTGAAGTAAGCTCTCATTACTTTCATTTTCCTCAGTACTTTTTGTAAAATCCCCAATTATCAATTAATACATTGGTGTTGAGAATTGGATGATGAATGCCTCAGGTTAGGCAAGAATTGAGTGGAAGTCACGAACTGAGTTCATTTACGTATGCACCGCGAGCAGGTGAACAGTCTATACTGATCGAGGTATGGACAACATCTGCTATCGGTTACTTCTAATGCCCGCTGATTTTTTTTCGCCTGATGCTTGGTTCATTTGTGTTGAGGGGCATTAATATATTTTTTTCCTTTTAAAGATAAATTGTTTTACTTGTCTCTGCTGGTTGCTGTAATGATCGTATTCTGCTACGAGGATGTATCACTAATTTGGTTGATTTTACCTATATTTAGCTACTTGTGCAATTGCAAAACCAGTTATCTAATCCTTAACCCTTTTCTCTTAGTATTAAGAACTCTCTTATTTAAAAAATCATGATTGGGATTGATATTTGTCGTGACATATCGTGCTGCTAGTTTCTTGACTAATGTTTGGTCATAATTTTATCTGTTTTCACACAGTGTTAAGTAATTTTACTGACATAATATCAGGTGCTCATGCGTATCAAATAACGATTTCCTCTTATTTCTTGTAATCCTAGGAAGAAGCGTCCCAAGTGTTAGAGAATCCATCAATGAAAGTTTTGCCAGGACAAGCACATCCCTTGGGAGTGTCGGAGGTTGAAAACGGAACGAATTTTGCGATTTTCTCCCAAAGTGCTACTGCTGTTACTCTTTGCTTGCTTCTTCATGAGAGGTTCCAATGGATATTCTTCTCATGTTGTTCACTAAATTTTCAATGTGATCCAATAGTCGATCTTTGTTATCTTTTCCACATTAAACTCGAAAGTTCATTTTCGTCCTTCTTACATTTGGATAATTTTCAGTAGTACTTACATGCCTATACAAAATTTCGCAAGCGTCCGTTTTGTTTCGTAACAGTCTAGTGCAACATACTTGTTGTACTGATATTGCCAGAATTTATGTTTTCTATATGTCAAGTTGTATGTATTTAATTAGCAAGGGTTTTAAATTTTAATGTATAGTTTGTGATTTTCAGGGATCAAGAGATGATTGAATTATCACTGGACCCAGAAGTAAATAAGACAGGAGATAGATGGCACATCTGTGTTCAGGTAGTCTTGTTTTCTGTTTTAATAAGACTAAGTTGGATATGTCTGTTTCGTCAAATAGATTCTGTTGGAAATTGATCTCGTTTCATCTTACCATTTCATGAAATATGAGAAAGAGATAATTAAACAAGTGTAGGAAAAATACGTGTATAAATCCTTGGTAACTAGGATCAGAAAATATGTCCAAAATAATAGAGCTCAGTTTTCAACGAGTCGACTGTTCTCCATGTAGCATCTAAACAGTTCTGTATAATTCAAGTGTAAGGGACATAAAGTTAGCTTGTTCAGTTGCGGTGATTACGAGATATGCTTCGTGATATGTGTAACATCAAATACAACAGATACTCTATGCTTGTTTTTGTTTGTCTATTACATGAGTTGTGTCATGCACTATTGCATTGACAGTGGAAAGATAAAGTAGAAGAATATTACTTTCAATAAGGTTGCAATTTTTTTTTATTATCATGCTTCGGGTTGAAGCTTTAGTCGGGCTGAAGAAGCTGGAAATGCATAATGAAGCAATTCTCTTTTGATTTCTGCAATGAAATGTTGTCTTTATTTGAGATGGCTGTGTGCATGTTCATATCCATATCATTTTTCAGTTTTTACACACAAATCTAATAAAAGTTAGATGTTGGGGTGTAATTTATTAGTTGTGTTACTAGTGCTGTTTTCGGGAAGATGAGAGCAAAATATAGGAAGCTGTATTATTAAATAGATAATGAATTTTTGGGTTATACATTATGAGGAAGTCCGATAGGTATCTGATTAATGGTTCTGAGCAATGTTGATATGGTTGTCACTTTGAATATTTTGTATATATCTCCAGTGCTTTGTGCCAATATTCTGTGAGCTGATTTAGTTGCTTTTATTAGTTCATAATTTTTTCGTTGTTGGTAGCACTGTTAATTTATTTTCTGCATAATCCACTTCATGGTGCTAAATTGATTCAGAATTTTCCTTTTTCAAGGATTTGCCACGTAGCAATGTCTTATATGTTTATCGCGTGAATGGTCCTGAAGATTGGCATCAAGGACATAGATTCGATTACGGGAATCTCTTACTTGATCCGTATGCAAAGTTGATTGAAGGACGCCGAGTATTTGGTGATGCCAGCAATAAGATGTCTAACTTTTTCGGAACATATGATTTCGATTGCTTGCCGTTCGACTGGGGAGAAAACTATAAGCTTCCAAACATACATGAGGTAAAGTGGACTATATCAGGTAAATGGTGTTCTTCATATTGTCTTGAATGAATTATATATATAAATCATACTTGCAGGCTGATCATATATGGATATTATATTTTAATATTGAAACCCGCCAACATGATTTTGCTACCATGCATGTTTCTTTATTAAATTAGGAGTTGTAAAACAACTGCTTTTAACAACTATTCGAGCGTGAATAAATTCATATTCTCTTATAGGCTTTATACCGTCTCAAACTGGGAGTTATGTGGACAATAATAAGGTTGCCTTCAAATTGTGATTTTTTAAGTAATTTTTTCTTTCGTTTATATAAACGTTTTAGAAATCAAACTGACACAAATAATTATTTTTATAGCACGTTTAGAAATTAAGAGGATACAATTCATAACACATTTAGATAAGTAATGCTGTCTTATCATAGAGACAGTTATCTGTTAACCTCTTATAATATTTTTGAACATGGTTTCATGTGATTTTTTGGTTTGAATGCAAGGCTGGAAAGTGTGGGTTGGGGGAGGGGCGTAATTAACTAATATGCTATAAAATGCTTGATTTGTACAAAGTTTAATCATTGTGAAAGCCTCTTCAAATTCCCATTTGAACTATACTTTATAGTTCGCTGTACTAAACATATGACTATTACTGTGAAGCTAAGATACTGAAAGAAAACAAAGGTCTTGATTAACATAGCTAGTTGTATTCATCAAACGTCTTGGATTTGCGATTGCACAAGTGGTGCCATACGGCGGTGTTAATGTCGATGAGGTCAGGGGCGGATGCTCCATATTTCAAGGGGGGGCTGTTGCCCCCCCCAATAATTTTACATGTTTCCATCATATATATATATATATATATATATATATATATATATATATATATATATATATATATATATATATATATATATATATATATATATATGAAATTTGTTATTTAAATATTAACTTGGGTAGTTTAATTTTCCTTCAAAATCTGTTAGATTACTACTACTGAGAACAAAAATTCAAACCCCATTTTTATATGATTAGGAAATAATGTATATTATTTTCTTAATTTTATTTAAGTTCTAAAGAGGAGAGAGTTGGTTATCAAAATAGGAATAAATTTTACAGTATGTTTCTTCCCTATTAATTATTTTTTTCTCATCTTCACCACACGGACACAATTATGATTTATCTCTTATTTTTGAAAATTATTTAGAGGCGTTTTTTTTACGTAAATATTTACTTTAATGTCAAAAAAAACTATATGCATTTATTTATTTTTATTATTTATTGCAAGCTTAGCCCCCCTCCTAAACGTGAACGTCTCACGGTTCGCCCCTGGATGAGGTAGCTAACAATGAATAACATGTAAATTGCCATACACACAAAAATTCTTGAAAGATTTTCCTTCTTTTGTCATAATGAATAAAAATGTATGTAAAGATCTTTTGAAATATTTTTGGAATTTTACACTGACATCGGAAATTTTGTGTTTCTTTTGTCTTTTCTTTATGTTTCATATTTTGATGGTACTGGTTTTGCAGAAGGATCTTGTTATATATGAAATGAATGTCAGAGCCTTTACTGCTGATGAATCCAGTGCGATGGACCCAAATATACGTGGAAGCTACCTTGGGCTGATAGAGAAGGTAGTATTCGCAAGTTTTTGTACGTGTAAATGCTCTTTACCATTTATTTTTCCTTGGTGTTGTTACTTTTTAGCTGTTGAAGATCATAGCTGCATGTACTGTTACTATTATGATTGAAACAGTCTGACCCATTTCATTTCGCTGAACACTACAAAAAATGAAAATCTTTTTATTTTTATTTTATTTTAAAAGACCCTCTTTAAGAGAAAAAGATATATTTTCTCATGTTGGAAAAGATATATTTTATTTTATTTTAAAAGACGTCTTTCTCATTCTGTCTCTATGTGTGGGAGAAGATTGTAGAATGTAGCTACACAAATAAAAGACTGTTTTTTTGAAAAATGGCACATTTGGGGATAAATATAGGAATTCTTATGTTTTTACAGTCTATTATTTAAAGTTGATGTAGATTCAGTTTCATTTTCTTCAATTTCTTGGTTTTCCAGCTTTGAAATGATCACTTTAACAGTTTCTTGCGGAAAGATGATTTATTAAAACAGAATATCATCTCTGATAAGATGAGTATTTTTCTGTCACGTTTTTCCCGTGGAGGAGGTTCCGGAAAAGTTATATAACCAAAGCAGAATATCATTTCTTTTTGCAGTGATGACTGTCTTGTTTGCTGCATGCTGTATTTGATGAAATAAATCTGATAGGTTATGGTATTTCTTTTTTGATTAAAGATACCGCATCTTGTGGAGCTTGGTGTTAATGCAGTTGAACTTTTACCCGTGTTTGAGTTCGATGAAATGGAACTCCAAAGACGCCCAAATCCAAGAGATCACATGGTAAGTATATATATTGTTAACTCCTTGTGTGCATTAGTTAAATAGAATTTTCTTTGACTGAGTTACTCAATGAATTCAATATACATATGACGAGGTTCTGTGTGTTTACCATGCTTAAATGCTGCAAATTTTGTATCCTATGCATATGTGGATCAGGCTCTTTCAAATCTTTCAATACGGGAACTTCCCAAAAAGGAAAACCCCTAAACTTGTTAAATGCACTGAAAATGTGAGTTAAGCTACTTACAAAATTCACTTCACAATCATGTATCCTTGTATCATATGAGGTCTCTGGGTTATTTATTTTCACTAGTTAGATGATTTTTGTGGTGATGTCTAAATTTGTTTCTGTAGTGTATTCGTTGCAATTGATCTACATTGTTCATGGTTATGCACTATGGGCTACTATAGATTATTGGGATGACATTATATTATACTTTGGTCGATATAAGTGCTTTCAGATAAATTAATATCTGCTGCTACAATTGTTTTTAACTGCGATTCTATGCAAGATTAATACATGGGGTTATTCAACTACAAACTTCTTTGCACCTATGAGTCGGTATGCAAGTAATGGTGGAGGACCAATTAATGCTTCCTTGGAATTTAAAGAAATGGTGAAGGCATTGCACAGTGCTGGAATTGAGGTGCTCTTATCTTTTATTGTTTGGATTTGAATTTTTCGTTTAATGTCTGACTGTAATATAAAAGTTCTTGATCTGGCTTTATGTTGCTATAATTTCCCAGGTAATTTTAGATGTTGTTTATAATCATACAAACGAGGCTGATGATGAAAATCCGTACACTACTTCATTTCGTGGCATAGACAACAAGGTAATTGTGTATCCTATATCGTAAATGAAAAAGTTAATGGTCTTGTCTCTTGACTATTTATTTGCAATATGCAGTATATTGTCGATAATTTGTCATGTGACTTGTTGATTAAATTGATAATGGAAATGCATCTAAAAATTATTTTGCTTCAAATTTTTACAAGTGGAGGTTTTTTTATTTGTTTGTTTGTCTCTCTGTTTTTTTTTTGCCCTTGCATCGACTTACAAACGTATCTCAACTTGACTTCTTAAGTGGTTTAAGTAACGTGTTTTCATGACTTTAATGGTTAATGAACTTTCATATCCCATTCAATGTGGAAAAGTTGACGAACAGTTAAAAGTAAATGATTAGTAGTGAAGTTTACTCTAATTCGAACAAGAATCATCAGTTTTACATTCACCTGATTTGAGGTTTACACTTTAATTGTCAGTCTACTTCTGTTTACGTATGTTATTGAATTATGGCCATACTTCTTTGTTGTACTAGAGGATTATGTATGAAATTGGTTCGTAATTCCAATCTCAAAGTAATGCGTTAAATCTTCTGTAGGTCTATTACATGGTAGACTTCAACAACAATGCAAAGCTGTTGAACTACTCAGGCTGTGGTAAATTCACTATCATTGGACTCCTGCATAACTACACACATACTATTGCATGCAATCTATTAAGTTAGAAAAATTGTTAATGAGTTTTGCATGCACTCTATTCTGATTTCATAGCATTTAGGAGCCAACTCCTTACTGATTCGGTTATGCAACTATTTGTTATCGCCGTACATCTGGGTTATGCCATATTCGTGCTGTGTAAATCAAACAGATTCACTGGTCTGTTCATTTATGTCAAGAAACTAGTATACTTTTGCACATATATTACACTTTGACACACCTGGAGAATACAACGATATGCTTCAAGCATGCCAAATTTGCTTTACTCTCATTCCTCTATGTGCCTTTAGTAAACAATTATACTTTGTATGCTTGGTCTGATCATGTAAATAGGTTAGTATGTGAATTTGATGATACCACTAATCAAGGAACTACTTTACGTTTGATAGCTGTTATAAGTATTTCTGGAACCTGTGCTGGGATAGACCCACCAAACCCCTTTCGGCTCTTAAGTCTGTATGCAGGTGAAAAAACAAAAGTCTGAAGACAAGTAGTATACTGAACTTGTCGTAACTCTATTTCCTAATTGAGGGTACCGTTTATACTCGTAATTAGCCAGTGGTGTAATATTAGAATGTAGGTTTCAGCATTTTTTATGGCAGGCACACTTTACAAGGGTCGTTTTTTCTCGAGTCTTGAGGGCTTAGCACTATTTAGACCTGAATAACATAATTTGTGTTCGATAATATTGAAGTTGTTTTCAGTTAGTTACGATTTGGGAGATTTGTTTCTATACTTTTGAATCATTCACAGTTATCAATCTACTATTGTTGATCTGGAAGCAAAAATCTTTGTTCATCATAATCTATTATTATGTTCATTGCTTGTTGCAATCAACGATTATATTCATTGCTCTAAAGTTTAATCTTGATGTCTAGGTAATACACTCAACTGTAACCATCCTGTCGTCATGGAATTAATACTTGACAGCTTGAGGCACTGGTATATTTCTATTTCTGTGAATATGATTAGATATCGTATGAGTCAAACTTTTGACATTTTATTTTCTCGTATATACATCACAGCAAAAGAGGTTTCATTGTTGAATAACCGCAGAGAGATAAAGTTAATAATATAATGATGACAGCTTCTATGAATGTAAATGCTTAATTAGTTATCCTAATAGTCTTAGTGATTGACCATGTGAAATAAAATTAAATTACCGATTCACCATTTTCTCATGAAATAATTAATGATGATTTTTTTGAGCTTTTCCTTTTTGGTTTGTTCAAACATTTTTTTCTTCATACACTACTTTGGCATGTTTGTTTCTAATTGAAGTTTTTACTGAGTGGATTTCCACACTTCTCAATGCTGCTTTAATTGAAGGGTCACCGAGTATCATGTGGATGGTTTCCGTTTTGATCTTGCTAGTGTGCTTTGTCGCGGAACTGATGGTTCTCCACTCAGTTCTCCTCCATTGATCAGGGTAAGTTATGATACCTTCTAGTGGACTTGTAGCTGTACTATTACTGAATATTTCATGGGTAAGTTGCAGATGAAATTGTTGAGTGTTGAGCATATACCTCTTTTATCTCCTCGTATTTTCCTTGTAAATCTTGATATCCTCTTCATTTTTTATGGAATTAGGAATTAAAAAAGTCTCCCTCCTGGCTAAGTGTGTATCTACATTCATTCATGTATATTTCTCTCTTCCCTTCCTCCCCACTAGTTTCTAATCTAAACTGGCTGTACCGATAAAAGCCTTCTTTGTAAACAAGTTTCATCCAAATTCTAAAACCTGATTTTGTTCTTTGGATTAAAGCTTATAGGTTGTCCATGCCTGTTCTCTGTTAGCCATTCACTACTAGTGACTCCAATGAAACAATGCACTCATTACTCGTGTCCTTTACGCTCATTTATTGTCAGTGTCAATTTAAGCCTATGTCAACCAAATCGATCTCAGCTTGCTATACAGTGGAATAATGCCTGGGGTTAAAGGAGTCAACAAGACAACTTAAATGTTGTCATTTTAAGTCAAGTTGTTTCGATTGATCGCCAAAGAAAAAAAAAAGGCCCAGACATCCTTGCCAGAGTCAACCCTTCCAATGTTGTGCCAGCACAATACCTAGTCCGCCAGTCAACCTTGATGCCCCGCCCCGATGTTTGATATGATCTGATAAGATTCTTTTGATCATACCTAATAACCCATGCATTTCAATTTTGTTCGGGAATGTGATTTTTTATTGATACACATCTGACAACAGGATTCCTTATCTTTCCTGGATTAGTTCTAATTGTTGGGTTCAGTAGTGTGATCTGACTGCTTAGCAACCTTCCCTCCATATGCTAAAGAAATAGGAAAAATAAAGTTTGGATTGAAGACAATATTATCATTCTGAAATTTGGCACAGTTCAAGCACACAATTTTCCACCCTTTTACTCTTCTGCATGTGCGGTGTTGACTTTTTAAACGGTGCAGGAAATTGCCAAAGATGAAATCCTGTCAAGATGTAAGATCATTTCGGAACCTTGGGATTGCGGAGGCCTATATCTAGTCGGAAAGTTTCCAAACTGGGATCGGTAACTCCTAAATTCCTTTTGTTCTCTGGTATTTGGCTTGACACGTTTACGCAGATGCAATAAATTGAGAAACGAAGAAATATCTTATATTGCATTAGCTAAATACAGCATATACAAATCAACATCAAGAATGTATAAAAGATCTCTTTCGTGCTTTCGTATTTTCATTGACCTACCATTTATGTATTTGCACATATTAGACTCTTAGTTACAATTTAAAACTTTCATAATCTGATGTTTGTGATCGCCCTGATTTTTAGAGTGATACTAATTTGCATATTTTAGTTAGATGGTGAATTAGTTTTGGTTCTGACTGGATAAATTCCTTATGATCCTCGATTATTTCTCTTCTTACATATGTATAGAGGAAGTTGATTTGGTTTTATGGACTGTATAGATAGTGTTCCAATATTTTTGCCATTAGAACTGAAAAATATACTTACGGACCTTAACAAATTATAATATGCATTGATTGCAATTTTCTGCAGAAACATAACAATGCAGATTACTTTTGCTTACAGGTGGGCTGAATGGAATGGTATATACCGTGATGACATTAGAAGATTTATAAAGGTACTGCAAGTGAACAAATTCTTAAATAAGATAATTAGGTTGAAATGCATCCTCATTTCCCCAAGTCATAAGAACAAATTGTTAATAGTTGAGATAATTGTAAGATAGGAAATTGAAAAAGTAAAAGTGCTAGAGAACATTCAGGAATAGGGTTTGGCCATAATTGATGATTATACAAAACAAACTGGTGCTATATGGAAACTACCCTAGTAAAAAACTTATCTTGTCTACATCTTACAAGGAAAAATTAGTTTATTACTGACGCTATTGCAGTATGTTCAAAGAAAATAAAGCAATGTACTAATGGTTTCATTCTTCAAGTTTCTGTACTTATAAATCTCATACACGAGTAGCTTCTTCATGGTTAGTTTTACATTTTAAATATTTCTATTATTTTATCATCATCTCTTTTTTCGAAGAACGAAATGTTGCATTATCTCTTAACAAGATACAATATTAGTACGCCAAGTCTGTATACACGTAACATAATATAGAGAGCATACTCCAGAATTTTGACTTAATTCTTTAGGTATGATCAGAATAACAGTAACTATTTATATACTTATCCGGTCAGATGGAAAACTATATGAAAAAGGGAACTAATTTTATATATTTTTAATGTGATCGTAACAACTTTGGATTTGATTTTGACATAGGGTGACACTAGTATGAAAGGATCTTTTGCGACTAGGATTGCTGGTTCTGCTGATCTTTACCAGGTAAGCAGTACTAATTTCAGGCTCATTTAATTTGTTTTTCTTGTCATCTTTGTTAACTAGTGTAGTGACGGTAATTATACCCATATGATCAGTTGCGTTAGTGTGTGTAATTTCAGTAAGGACTTGATTCTCTGTTAGCATATCTTTGTTGCATATAATTTTGCTTGGTCGATTTTCCTGTGGTTTGAGTTTGCAAGTACACTTCTTTTCTTTTTCTGATTAGTGATCTCTACTATTGGTTTTAGCCTTGTTATTACTTATTAGTTTACTATGCAATAAAGTGAAAAGAGCAGCCTCTCATCATTTTTCTTCTAACCGGTACTTAATTCATTAAAGGAATCAAAGAGATGGTTTTTTGCAGCCAATAGTTCGTATTCATCTTATTTGTGTATGTTCATCTATGAATTAGCAAAAGCATAATTTTGAGAAGTATTTCGTAGTTCAAGAAAGCAAAAGCAATATTCTTTCTTTGGGGTAGCTTTATTGCATATTAAACTCATTTATATCATTTCATATGATCCAAAGAAGATATCAAGATGCTGCATCCTAGTTTGTTTTATCTTTGCCCCTTCTCGTCTACTAGTTTTAAGAAACAAAATAAATTGGAAAATTGATGAATTTTGATTACATCGAATTTACCACTTGCCATTCCACTATGAAATAGAAAGTGCCGTTTCTTTGCCTTTCTTACATAACATACAATGGCATACATAAGTTCCTATGTGCTCACGAGGTTTTCCTAAGTTAAATGCTCTGAGATCTCACTATCCAGCATCCCATGCAAAATGGGCTACTCTTCTAGGGTACCCAAAGTTATCCAACTTCGTTTCCGTTATTAAAACTCTAAACATTTTTGGGAAATGCTCCTATAGAGCGTGACACGTAGTCTTGGATTTTGTTGGGTCTCTATCAGCAGTTATCCTTGATCTACAAATCTTTATTCATCTCAAAGTGTAGCTATTATATTTTACATAAGAAAGAAGGCAAGTTCTCATCTATAAATTTAGTATATTAGTTTAATGCCTCTGTAGCTGATCTAATTCGTTGAAATATTCTGTGACTGTAGTTAAATAACTTAAATGTTTTTTCTGTCTAAAGGTCAATAAACGGAAGCCGTGTCATGGCATCAACTTTGTGATTGCACATGATGGGTTCACACTATACGACCTCGTTTCATACAATTTTAAGGTAAAACACACCCGGTTACTGTTTGGCAGCTCAATTTGGTCAATTTCAATATCAGTCTACTTACTGTTAATCCTTTGTTGAAACTTTAGCACAATGATGCCAATGGAGAAGGTGGAAACGATGGATGCAATGATAATTTTAGCTGGAACTGTGGTTTTGAAGGTAAATCTGGTTCATTTATCCGAGTTTTCGTTCTTTTGCACTAACATTGATAAGTCAAGATTGTTATATTTTGAAGCTGTAAGTAACTACATTTGGACTTCTTCGAGCTGTTTATGTATGCCATCTGTATAAAGTGGTGAATTTCTTCATATCACTACATTTGGACTTCTTGGGCTTAGTATACACTACTGTATGCATATCAGGAGAAACTTCAGATAAAGATATCAAGGCATTACGTTTGCGGCAAATGAAGAACTTCCACGTAGCACTAATGGTATCCCAGGTAACATTTATGATGCTTTAAGAAATAATCTACACCTAATGTACTCTGTTTCTTATAGGTCCATCGCGGGTAGTTCTTCAATATTAAATAGTTATTTTCCTTTATTCGATTTTGCGGCACCACATTTTTATCTTAGTGTTATTTTTGCTCCAAATTTGTTTATTCCAAACTTTTCCTACAGTAATCCTTGATCGACATTAATTCACGAATGATTTTACAAACTTCTCTCTATTTGTTTTTTATTTTTTTTAGTTATGTGTAAGAAGGGAGCTTAGGGGGTTGACAAATGTGTGCTTATGTTTGTAGAATTAACAGTCAGCATTTCTTCTTATTTTTCTTGTATCACTCATATCTTTATTAATAAGTCAAACTTCGATTTGGCATTTTTTTCCATGAATCAAACCCGTGTGTTTGAAATGAAAAGCGAAGTTTGAATCCTAGCTGTCTGTAACAGTAAAATTTTCAACGCTAGCACCTTTTCTATCTGTTCTCAAACTATTTCTTCTTTGTGTCATTTAATAGATATCATGGAGCTTATGGTGTTCGGTTTCACACTAATACTTCATTTCTATGAATAATGAATCCACCTTGCTTTGTTATGAAATAAAGGGCGGCATATCCAATGCTGTGGCATTAGTTTCTGTAAAAGGTGAACTTCAGACTTTACGAACCTATCAACGTTAACAGTTTGATTGTTCTTTGTTATTAGGGAACTCCGATGATGCTAATGGGGGATGAATATGGTCATACTCGTTATGGAAATAATAACAGCTATGGACATGATAATGCGCTTAATCATTTCCAGTGGGGCCAAGTATGCACCTTTTTTTTCATTTTTACCTCACTTCTCTCTCTACATATCCGATAAGTTGTTAATAGAGAGAATCTGTTGAGGCAGTTGGAGGACAAGAAGAACAATCTTTTTAGGTTTTTCTCCGAGATGATAAAGTTCAGACGGAGTCATAATGTCTTCACGAGAGAAAACTTTATTGGCAAGGTCAGAATTTTATTTTCAGTGTTACATTTTTGTACAATTACTCTTTTGGTGGATAAATTCAGTATAAGCAATTCAGAATCTTCTCGAAACGTCGGACTGTATTTTAGTAAGAATATGAATTTTTGAGAGGTTGTGCTCAAGTTTGTTTCTTGGTTCTCTCACTAGCCTTGTTTAAAGTACCCGACTTGTTAATACTTCATCCCAAATTACTTGTCCTTGCCTAGTCTTTTTAATAAGTCCCGATTGGTGTAAGCAAATATGTTTTTTTTTTGTTCTTCGATTTTGGGTAATATCAACCTGTTTTTTCATAATAAATGAACTGGTTTCCAAATTACTGGAGTTGAATTGATTTTAATAGATGGAAATCAACCACAAATAATACCTGTCAGGAGGAATCTGTACCTTTGTTTTGGGTAGTGGGCCTTACTCATTTTGGTATTGCATATGAACTTGGTATACTAACAATTCATTTTGCACAATGGCTCTATGCACATTTTGTTTGTAAAATTCCCGAGTAGTGAGACTATTATTAATTTGTTTCACATCGTATACAATATTCTGTTTATTGATTGTATTTTCATTAAATTCTGTTTGATACTTATCTTGGTTCCTTTTTATGCAGGACGAAGTGACATGGCATGAGGACAACTGGGAAAATACTGAGAGTAAATTCCTTGCATTTACGTAAGTAATAATACCTCCTTTAAATTTCTATACTACGGATATCTTTCACTGTTACAGTGTCGAGTATTACTGTTTCCTTGAACAATTTACGCCAATAATTTCCACTTTCACTATTTTCTGAAACTTGAGCTTCCTTTTATCGTTTCTGGTTCTTTGTACGGGTTATGGCAAATGGCACAACTATTTTGATTAACTGAAGAAGATCATCTTTCATATTTTTTCACTAACAGTAGTTAATAGTCTTTCCAGTAATATTCAAATGTTCAAATTATTTATTGGCATAACCTTGTCCATTTGTTTTCATTATTAACTAGTCAAGGTTGAGGCTTGTTTTCAAAGTTCGCTTCAATCGGTAATATGTTGAAGTCCCCTGTTTGGTAGCGCTTCTCTCTCTCCTCTTTTTCTCTCTCATAATAACAAATTGTGATGTTTCAGGCTTCATGAGGAAAATGGAGGTGATTTGTATGTAGCATTCAACGCACATGACTACTTTGTTAAAGCTGCTATACCTTCACCACCACACACAAGACAGTGGTTTCGAATGGTTAGTTTTCAAAACTCAACTTGTTGCCCTTCTTTCTAACTTCATAATGTGCAGAAGTCAACTCTGTGCCTTTCTTTCCTCCTAGATTAGTTTAAGTTTCATAATGTGCAAATTGATTCTCGCAGTGTCTTCTTGGAAGTTGCCATATAAATGTAGCCAATTTATTTCCCTAGCAGATTTTTCTGTTCCCTGTTCAGAGAAATTGTATTTAAGTTGCATTATTCATCATCGTGAAGAAAACAATAGACTGAAGTGTAATCTCTTCGTGATAATACATTTAGGCCTCGTTTGGTTGACAAGATAAGATTAGCCAAGATAATATTAAATAATCTAATGAAACTCAATTATATTATAGGACCTTCGATGATCCAATAAAAACATGCCTAGAACACAAGATAAGCCATGATAACATAGTATTTGCGGGTCGACCCGGCAAACTATTGGGAATACCAAACATCAAGTAAAGTCAGATTGTTTAGTTATCATAGCTAATCTCCCCAACCAAACGAGGCCTTAATTAATCCAGATTAGGTTAGTAATTTGCATCACGTTCTTATGCAAATCACTCTTAAAATGTCTTGAAAGTAGCTTTTGCCTTTTTGCTGCTGCTATCTTGAAATACAACACAATTGGAAAAGAATGGTGGTATTTTATTCTAATTTCGCAACAATTAATGAAAGTATTAATTGCAGGTGGACACGAATCTGGAGTCTCCGAGTGACTTGGTCCCGGAAGGTGTTCCAGGGGTGAAAGAGATGTATAACATGGCCCCTTACTCTTCCATTATTCTTCAAGCCAAACCTTAATTCCCACTTTGCTGCAGCAGCAGCTCACTAGTGTTTAACATTTGAATGTCAATTGGTGATTTATATTAATGTTAGCCACTTTTAGCAGGAGAGGAGAATTTTATCCAAATATTTAAGTATTAATCTTATCATAATATGTTGAAAAAAGAAAAAAAAAGTCATTCAATAATAGACACCTATCTTATATAGACAAATAATAACATTGTTGCAGGCCAAATTAGTCTTGTTCCTGCTCTTTTGGAGGGCAAATTAGTCTTGTTCAAATATTACCTATATTTCAAGATATATTAATATCCATTGTTGAACTATGGACACAAATATCAGTGCTCTAAAAATCGGTCGTGGCGGTCGATTAATCGGTCTCCGAGGCGGAGACGGTTTAAAACATTTACGATTTTAGTGTAAGGTTTAAAAATTTGGTTTTGCCTGTGGGGCGATTTTAGGCTGTCTGAGGTGAGTTGAGGCGGTCAAATCTTGGAAATTGATCAAACTTTGGTGGCAAAAATAGGTCAAATTTTTTTTTTTTTTTCTAAATAAAAAAAAGTTGGGCTTTTAATTAGAATAGAGTTTATGTTTTGTTTAATGGGATAATTAGTGAAAACCCACTTACTCATCTGAGTGTCATAAGAATGGATCCCACCCTCTTTTACATATTAGTGAAATGCCCTTTAGTTATTTAATTAAATAAATATTTAATAAATCAATACTCAATAAACCTAATCTCCCATCTATCTTTTATATTTAAAATCTTTAATTACGTGAAACCTTATTTCTCTTCTCTCATCTTCTTTTCCTCTCTACCAGTTGTCCTCTATTTCTTTCGTCTCCTTCGCTCTGTGCCTCAGCCACCACCGTTGCCCTGCCCCTTCCCATCGTGATTCCGCCTCCACTTGCCGCGACTCTGGTGCCCCAGTCACCATCGCTGGAGTTGCTTGGTGATGGAATCCATCGACCCCGAGGAGGATGTAAAAACCTTGGACTGCATCTTCATAGAGAATCGTCGCCTCCGCGCTCCATTGCCCCCGTCCTAGATCTACCAAAATTTTGGCGGTTAGAGATACCAAGGTTTCCGATTTCATCATTAGATTTTTTATCACCCCATTAGCGAGGCTTATCCACGCCGCCGTCATCTCAGCTCCAATGTTGCCATCATTTTTTTTATTTTTTTGCAGTTGAAATTGTGTTGGGTATCTCGCACAGAAAAATAGTTGTTTTCCTCACTTTTTTAATTGTTTTCAAATTATGATGTTTGTTTTAGTTGGTTTCAAATACTGCTATTTGTTTTAGTTTGTTTAGATAATTTATAGTTGGTTTTGATAATTTTGTAGTCGATTTCGACATGTTTGCAGTTAGTTTCGGTAATTTTATAGTGATTTTGATATTTTATAGTTAATTTTGATAATAGTAAACCTTGAATACCACAATTTTTTAGTAGTTTACCATAATTTTATAGGGGTACTCATTCCCAACTCCAACGTGATCTTGTTGAGCATCTTTGGAATTTGCACGGTTAAGAAGATTGATAATCGTATTTGTAATATTTAAATTTATCGCAATATTTTTATTGTATTGTTTCAATTTATCGCCATATTTTTATTGAAGTGTTTCAATTTATCGCAATATTTCTATTTATAATGTTTCAGTTCATCTCAACAGTACTCTTTCATATTAATATAATAAAGTTGAGTACAATTATAAATTTTCATTTTATCTAGAAAACAGTAAACATACAATTTGAAATTACTAGAGAAATAAACAACGCAATACTACATCACATACAAGATTAATCAATTGAAACCTCTTTTGCTAAGTTGTTCATTTTTCTGGGCCTCCCTATAAGCGGTATGAATTGGATTCATTCCACTAGTATTTGTCCCCATAATTGCAATCTCACGACTTTTTTGAGACTCCTCTATCATCTTTTTGCATTGCTCAAATTTTGTTCTTCTATTTCAATCTTTTCTGTCCAACGCTCATCCGTAACAGATATCGTATATGAGCTACCAGTCTTTAAGTTTGCTGTCTTCCTCGACAATTTTTCTTTTAACGCCTT
Source organism: Erythranthe guttata (assembly GCF_056151865.1). Lineage (NCBI taxonomy): Eukaryota > Viridiplantae > Streptophyta > Magnoliopsida > Lamiales > Phrymaceae > Erythranthe > Erythranthe guttata. The sequence continues at coordinate 6,271,413 of NC_142535.1, read as the reverse complement.
GTTACCGAGAGGCCGAACGTGAGTAGTGGAATGATCACTACTATCACCAAATGGGCTTGCTTCACCATCGAGGTAGACCATTTTACTTGTTTTTGGAGTTTGCCATTTTCTCTCGTTTTGAAGAAGTTCAAAGCAATGTTCTAGGTGGAAAGCTCTACCTTCATCTGCAACATTTAGTTGTTTTGTTTCAATCAACTGCAAAATAAGTAAATAGTATTGTATGAATAAAAATTTCGAATATAAATATTAACCTTTCCATGAGTTGATTGACCGGATTTATGCCTATCATCAATTTGTTTAACACAGCTAGCAAGTTTAGCACATCGTGCGTTAATTTGTCCCTAACGATGTTTTATGCTGTTCTCGGTACGTCCCATGTCATCGCCATGACTTATAAATAGATCATATATTTTTCCCCAAAGTGTAGTAGATCTCTGATCATTTCCATTAATAGCATCCTTACTTATATTTAGCCATGCTGAAACGAGAATAATATGCACATCGCGGGAATTTTTGTTTCTTTTTTATAATACTTGCCCTACCACTACACTTTCGAGAGGTGTAGAAATCTCGTCGAATTGATTATTTTCCTAAAATTTCGGCAACGTGCTATTTAGCAAATCAGTGTAAGAATGATATATATCATCTTCCATCTACAAACGGAAGAAAATAATTATGAATTAGCATACACATAAAAAATAATTAGCATATACATAAAAAATAATTAGCACACCTAAAAAATAATTAGCATACACATAAAAAATAATGTACTAATGTACAAAAATAAACACTTAAATAAATAACCCTAATTAACCTAATATAAATACCCTAATCCCCCACCCCATCACTATGAGCGTAATTCACACGCCTCTTTTCTCCTATGTTCTTCATCTCTTCTCATTCTCTCCTTCTCTCCTCTCTCTTGTTTTCCCCCTCTCTCATTTTTCCCCTCTCTCGTTCTCCCCCAATCTTCTTCTCTCCCTCTTTTTTTTTTTTTTTTCTCAGTCGTTCTCCTCCTGTTCTCTCATCTTTCCTTCTACGTTTTTTTTCGCTTATCGATTGACAAGGAAAATCAGAAAACTATACAAAGTTCCCTTTTTTCGTTGTTTCTATTTCTCAGTTCTTTTATTTTGAGTTCTGAAATTATATAATTTTGTCAAGGCGAAATGGTCTTCTTTATATAAGGTTTCTCTTTTTTTCTTTTTTTTTTGTTACTATTGAATTCTGCAGAATAAAATATCCGTTGGGAGGAAATAGATCCGTTGGGAGCTTCCCTCCAATTTATGATTACCCAATTTTCAGAACCCATTTTTTATGGCAGAGAAGGGGAGGTCCCAAAATGGGTCATGTATTGATGGTTCGGTTGGAACAAGAATTTTTAAACTTTAGCCATCAAAATGGCAGTTATAGCTTTTAAGGCCTCATTTAGGGCCTCCGTTGGAGTTTCCCTAAGGTAGGATTCTGGAGAACAGGTCTAGACAATTCAAAATTTGAAAGACTACTTCTTGCTCTAAATTTTATCATTTGGTCGTTTGACAGTCAAAATTTGTCACAACATAATAGCTGACATACAAAGAGAGAGAAAAAAAAGAGGTTGATTGGTCTATTGGAGATATTAATATTAAATAATACATTTCCCTAATAACTTAAGCTTTTGATTGAGGTGGTCATTCAACATGATATCAGAATCAGGACAAATGAAAAGGTCTTGAGTTCGAATCCCACAACCACCATTAGAGATATTAATATTAAATGATACATTTTAGTAATAGCTTAAACTTTTGGTTGAGGTGGTCATTCAACATGGTCAACGGTTCAATAGATGAATTTGGGAGTTCAGTTTTTCAATTTTTTTCATTTCGTGTATCGAAAGGATTAGGCACGCAATTTTGTGAAAAAGATAGATTATGTTAATAGATTTATCAATTAAAGCCCTTTTGTTGAAAAAAAAGTAGTATTGTAACTATTCTAATTTAAAATGGCTTTAAGGGCAACTCCATGGAGTAAGTAAATTGGGTCTCTAAGATCCGTTTTAGAGACCCATATAAAGACTTGGAGAATTGTAGAGTTTGTAAGAAAAAATGATTCCACATTAACGGACTCTATAAATTTGAGTTTATGTATTAGGTTATGAATTAGTTTAGATCGTAATTAGATTAGAAGATCAAATTTTATTAAAATAAAAGACGTTCAATAATTTAATTTTGTTCATATAATCTTAATTTTTTTAATACACATTTCAACCAAAAACATATAAAATTCGGAAGAGAAATGTAATATTGTGTACTTCAAACAGCTGGATTGAATTTCGAAGATGGATTGAATTTCAGTTGATCTCATTGGTTGAACTTTTATCATATTTTCCATCTTATTATCCCATTATATCCATTGATGAGATTTCAATTGATCTCATCCATCGAACGTATCTGGAAAGAGTATGGAGATGAAACTCTGAATATTTAATTTTGATGGGTACTTATGCTTTAATTGTATTATTTTCTTCAAAAGATATAATCGAAAAAATATGTTTTGATTTTTCGTTATTTGATTGTTCGTCAATTGTATGAAGAGGTGAACGTTTGATTTCAAACATATGAAATTGGTAAAATAGAAATTAACACTAATATTATTAATTCATTTAAACAATATTATTAATTTATTTAAACAATGCTAAAGTACAATTGATAAAAAAAAGTTGAACGACATTTAAGATAATCAATTGATTAACTTAATTTTTCTTTAAAAAATATAAATTCAAAACCTAAATGCAAGAAATTAAGTCTTGTTTGAAGCACATGTGATATAGGTCCCGTGAAATATGAGTCTTCAAACACATTCCCACATTTAGGAACAAGTTTATTTTGCAAAAAATTGAGAATTTAGAGCCCCTCTAAATTTCTTGGTGGTGTTAAATTTTCGTCCGCAATTTCTATATTTTGCAGCCGAATGAAGTTTGCTTACCCCATTCGAGTTGCCCTAAGAAACTTCGACAAATTCCACTTATTATATTAGTTGATAAATGAAAGTAAAAAGTCTAACCAATCTTGGAAGGTAATTAATACAAAACTTTTGGTGCAATCCCTATTTTCATGCATATTATAGTTACTGGAACAAGTCAATAAATAATATCTGCACATGTTGCATGAGATATTAGACCAAGTCACCTTCTGTTCTTTTTCTTTAGCTATTTCCTTCATCTTAGGCTAATAGATGCATTTTAGGTCATTTTCCAATCGTGCTCATGTATAAATGCACCGAGAAGTGAACAAAACATATGAAATATTTTAAGACTTCTATCTCTCATCTTATGCTCTCTCTCTCCCAAATTGTTCTATCATTTGGCTCCAGAGCCAGGTTAATCATGGACATACGAGGGAAAAACAATGCTGAGTTCCGTAATGACGTGAACGAAGCATTGGCCCGATATGAATCAAGCAATGTTGAGTTTCACAATGACGTGAATGCCACATTGCAGACGGTTTTGACCGAGTTCCAAGCCTGAGACTAACTCGAAAACGCCAACAAACCCAACCTGAAATCAACCCTTTTGCACCAGAACAATCCCACCACCACGCCGCTACCGCAATATTAATACGGATCCACATCCCCAAGAACACCTCAAGCTGAATTTCCCCCGATTCAATGGGGGAGACCTTGTCTCGTGGATCTTTAAGGCTGAGAAATACTTTGACTTTGAGAATATTGCGGCTGAAATCCAAGTTGAGTTGGCCTCTTTCAACCTTGAAGGCATTGCTCTCCAGTGGCACCGCTGGTTAATGAAATTAGGGGACCCTTTTCTTGGAGTGACTTCACAAAAGCCCTTCTTAGGTATGGACCGACGAATACGACGACCCTTCCGAAGCATTGTCACGCCTAAAACAAATCACTACAATGCTTTTGAGAGACTCCCATCAGGTTGACGGGTTACCGGAGCAATTTTTATTCTGTTGCTTTGTTGTCGGACTATGCGATGACATTCGCCTAGATGTAAAAATTAAGCTTCCACGAACACTCGCCAATGCCATTGGAGTGGCAAGACTGGTCGAGGAACGCAATCATTTCGAGAGAAAAATAATAAACCCTAGCGGCCTTCCAATATTCGCCACGCTGCCAAGGACATCCAACACTTCCGCTGGATTTCTTGGACACCATCCAAATCAACGCTCCAGTAATAACTCAAATTCTTCTTCGGTACCAGTTCGTCGAATCAAAAATCAAGAGGCTCGTGAAAGAAGGGAGAAAGGGTTGTGTTATTATTGCAACGAAAAATATTTCCTGGGACACTGGTGCTCACCACCCCAACTCTTCATGATCGCAGATACATTAGCGGAAGAGGAGGAAGCGGTAGACGACAAACAACAAGGTATGGATGTAAGTAACCAGTTACCGAAGATATCTTTTTATGCCATTGCTGGGGTGAACACCCACAAACCATCTGTGTTCTAGGCCGATTAAAAAACAACGATTTAACCGTCTTGATCGATGGTGGCAACACTCATAATTTCATCGATCAAGTGGTAATTTCCTGATGCGAGTTGCCAATTATAAAGGAAAAGAAATTTCAAGTTATTGTGGCGAATCGAGAAAAGATCGAGTGCTTAAGGCATGCCAAGGACTTACACTCATTATCCAAGGAATTCTAGTCACGACAGATTATTATATTTTTCCCGTTGCTGAGTGTCAAGTTGTTTTAGGGACTCAATGGTTGCAGACCTTAGGTCCTATTGAAACGGACTATAAAAATCTCACAATGGCGTTCAAGCTAGGGGTGTCCATCGTACTCTTCATGAGGTAAGACGCGCTGCTGGACTTTTAATATTGAGGTTTCGGGTGACAATGATTTCACAGGGTTACGAGGCACGGGATATTATTTCTAAATTATTTCCGCCCCAACCGAACCCCCATCACATCAGCGACCATGACAAATGCAAAAGTTGTTGAACCATTATGCTCAAATTTTCGAGAATACAAGTGGTCTACCTCCGGAACGCTCTCATATCACCAAATTCTGCTACAACCGAATACCCAACCAATTAGTGTGCGACCATACTGATATCCCTACTACCAAAATGCTGAAATTGAGTGAATGATGGCTGAACTTCTCCGTTGTGGACTAATTAGACCAAGCACTAGTTCGTTCTCTTCGCCGGTGTTCTTGGTCAAAAAGTCGAATGGATCTTGGTGCTTTTGCGTCGACTACAGGGCCTTGAACAATATTACCATCAAATGCATGTACCCGATTCCCGTGATTGACGAATTGTTGGATGAAATTCATGGAGGCAAATTCTTCTTGAAACTAGATTTTAGATCCGGGTACCATCAAATTCGAATGCAAGTAGAGGATGTTTCAAAGACATCATTTCGAACCCATGAAGGACACTGTAATTTTTGGTTATGCCATTTGGACTAACCAATGCCTCGGCGACATTTCAAAGTCTTATGAACAACCTCTTTCATTTTTATCTCAGAAAATTCATCTTGGTATTCTTTGACGATATACCGGTATACTCTAAGTCTTGGAACGACCATTTATCACATAAATAATCGTTTTTGATATACTATCATCTAACCAGTTATTTTCTCAAAGAATCAAAATGCTAATTTGGAGTTACATATGTGACATATTTTTGCCACATAATTACCCGAAAAGGAGTGTCGGTCGATCTAGAAAAAATATGAGCAGCAGTCTCTTGGCCAAAATCGACTATCACCAGAGGAGTACGTGAGTTTCTCGTCGTAGCGAGGTACTACCAAAAATTCATTCGACACTTAGGAGGCATTGCAGCACCCTTAACAAAGCTTCTAACCAAGGACAATTTGATTGGACGAGTGATGCAGATGGTGCTTTCAACAAATTAAAAGAGGCGTTAACTAGTGCACCAGCTTTAATATTACAATTTTTTTCTCAAAATTTTATAATCGAATGTGATGCAAGTGACACTAGTATAGGGGCAGTTCTGATTCAAACAGATTACAATGTAGTATATTTTAGCGAAGCTTTGAAGGGCTCGACATTGGCACTATCCACCTATGAGAAAGAGATGTTCCAATTGTGAAATCAATTAAACAATTGCGCCCTTATTTGCTCGGTAAACCATTCACAGTTCACCCTAATCAACGAATCTTTTAGTATCTACTCGAGTAACGAATTACAACTCCCACACAGACACAATGGCTGCCCAAGATCCTTGGATATGATTATACCATCGAATATAAGAATGGGAGTCGAGAATCAAGGTGTCGACTCTTTATCTCGAAAAGGAGACTTTAACTTTCTCTCAATCATTGTTCCACATGCAGAATGGTGGCCGACCCTTCAAGAAGAAGTTCTCAAGGATCCTTCTTACACCGACTTGGCAAATAAACGTGATTTCTATAGATTTGTGCAACGCGACGGTGTTTGGTTCCTTAATGAGAAGGTTTAGATGAGCCCTTCTTCTCCCTTACTCCGATCTATATTGGCGGATAGTCACTCCTCTCTGATAGGTGGTCATTTTGGATTTTATAAGACATTACATCGAATTAGCAAGAGCTTTTTCTTGCCAAATGTGCATCGAATGGTAAAATAGTTTCTTCAAACTTGTGAGGTCAGCCAACAATGCAAGACTGATTGCATGAAACCAGCGGACCTGGTGCAACCCTTGCCATTTCCTACCAAAATATGGTTATAAATTTCGATGGTTATGTTGCTAATGGATATTCGGTCATCATGGTTGTAGTAGATCGAATCTCTAAGTATGTTCATTTTATTCCTCTTTACCACCCTTACACAACAATCACAGTTGCAAAGGCGTTTGTCTCTAATGTGGTTCGGCTCCATGGAATTCCTATCTCGATCGTATATGATCGCGACAAGATCTTCACCAGCACCTTCTGGCCGACCTTATTTCAATTTCAATGAACTATATTAAATATGAGCTTAAGTTGTCATCCACAAACGAGGGGCCAGATAGAAGTTGTCAATCGCACTTTAGGACAAATTTTTGCGTTGTTTCGCCGGATTCTAACCTAAGAAATGGGTAGAGTGGGTTCCGTGGGTAGATTAAGTTACAATACATCCACTCATTCCTCACCAAAATCAGTTCATTTGAAGCAGTTTAGGGACTACCTCCTCCCAAAAAGATATTTCTTATATACCAAGCACATCGCGTGTTCAAGCAGTGGATGACTATCTCAAAGACAGCGATGAAATCATGAAAGAGTTACATGAAAAACTTCAGATAGCACGAAATAGAATGAAATGCCAAGCCGACCAACGACGCCGAGATATTCAATTTAATGTTGGGGATTTTGTGTTCGTGAAGTTACAACCATACCACCAGACATCTATGGCCTTTTGGAAGTCCTTAAAACTTTCGGCTCGTTTTTTTGGTTCGTACGAAATTTTAGAGAGAGTCGGACCAGTGGCTTATCGACTACTTCTTCCTATAGTGTCCCAAATTCTGATGTATTTCATGTTAGTCCCTTGCGCAAGCATTTGGGTTCGATCACCCCTACATCTACTCAACTTCCACTTGTGTCTGATGACTTAAAGTTGTTGCCACAACTGGAATCGATTTCAGCTCGACGTGAGATTAGAAAGGGAATGTATCAGCCTCACACTGAACTTCTTGTAAAATGGGTTGGGGCATAAACAGTGGCGAATCCAGGATTTTTGCCAAGAGGGTTCGAAACCCCTACATCTACTCAACTTCCACTTGTGTCTGATGACTTAAAGTTGTTGCCACAACTGGAATCGATTTCAGCTCGACGTGAGATTAAAAAGGGAATGAAACACCCTCACACTGAACTTCTGGTAAAATGGGTTGGGGCATAAACAGTGGCGAATCCAGAATTTTTGCCAAGGGGGTTCGAAATTGTAGAATAAAAAAATTAAATATCACTTTATAAAAATAGTGGAACAAAAATTTACAATACAAATTGTAGGTGAATTACATCAATTTAGAGAGGGTGGGTTTCGAACCCGGGACCTACAAACAGATCAAGCATATCTTTACCATCTCAACTGATACGCGTTTTTCTCACGTATAAATTACCGCAAGTATACGGTATCGCATTTTGCAGAACAGTGGTTCCGGATATCGATCCACAGGGACCTTGTAGATTCAAATGCTGAGTAGTGTAATTATATTATCGTTATATTATCTAGCCGATCGTAAATAAGTGGATTGGTGATAAACCCTAATTTATAAGCATGCAAGATCGTAAACATGCAAATATAGAATGTACGTAAATAAAGTACGAAAACTCAACGCGGGGACTTCGATTTAAAGGGGACTTCTAGGGCCAAATCCACCTATGTAAAATCAACAACGATCTACAAATCCGTTATCTAATGCCACATTCATATTCGTTAACCCAGACACTAAAGTACTCTAACCCCCGTCTCCAGTGTAGTTAGAGTCTACCCACAGGTCCGACGTCTCCGTTCAGAACCTGCTATTAAGAGAGCATTTAGGTCAAGTCCTTAAGGGCTACCCGAAGTGCATCACGTCTCCGTTTCCACAGCCCGAGCTATGTTTTCCTAACTTCAAACAAGAAATCCTCTCTCGAGTTCATTCCTATTTAATATCAATCTGAGAGCTGATCAACACAATCAGAAGCATTTAATACAGGAAAACATAAACGAAATCAAAACACGACAAATAGATAACAGAAATGACGATCGAAATCAATATATACAAGGCTTCATTGCCCTAGAAGAAAATGTTTTTAGATCATAACAAACATAGTATCAAAAGAATGTACAAAGGAAATGAAGAACAAAACGTAAAGAAATTGCGTAAGAAAAACCCAAGTCGAAACCCCCGTTGATGATTCCCGCGAAGAACCGTCGAAAACCGTAAAAAGTCGAAGAAGGAATGAAGAATGAAAGGGCCTTTCTATTTATAGTGAAATGCAAAGCTTCCTCAAGAAGCTTTCCATTTCAAAATATCTTTCTCAAAAGGCGTGCCCAGATCGCGATCCGGGTTGTTTGGATCGCGATCTGTCAGCCTCGGGGAACTGCCCACCGCCATGCCAGATCGCGATCCGGGAATGTGGATCGCGATCTGGATCATCAATTATTTCAGCACTGTCGGACCCCCCAGATCGCGATCCGGCTTCCTGGATCGCGATCTGGATTTGACCCATATTTCTTCTCTGTCAGCACCCCCAGATCGCGATCCGGAATGCTGGATCGCGATCTGGGTCTTGATCCCTTTTCGCTTTGACAACCCCCAGATCGCGATCCAGAGATGTCAGATCGCGATCTGGGTCTTCTTGGCCCCAAAATTGGCTTGAAAATTCGGTTTCGCTTTCAAATGGCTCCGACTCGGCAAAAATACCTAATAAAACCCTTAAATAGAAATAAAACAAGAAACGCAATAATATATACAAATAAAGCCGAAACTCGGACGAACGAAGACCAAAACTCGAGGATTTGATAAGCAAAAATCGTGCAAAACGAACACTTATCACACCCTCAAACTTAGATCTTTACTCTTCCCGAGTAAATCAAAACGAAACAACAACAAAAAGGAAATAAAAACAACAAACTAAACTAGGCCACTAACGTAGGGAATCACGATTGCATTTAGCGTATGCAACAAGCCTTTGAACCCCTGGGTACCCCCAAAGGACGAGTTGTGTCTCGTGAGGGTTTTCAGACAACACACCCACAAAGTTGCCGGATTGGTCAAAGCATTGCAATTAATTCCAAAGATAAAACGAGCTAGATAACTTAAAATCTTAGAATGGCATACGGCTTAAGGTATTCGACTTTCCTACCGACGCAATTAGTTGTTTCTACACCAAAATGAAAGATAGACTCAAGAATCCGTAATTAAACAATAAACACAATTATCGAGGGTTTTGAGTAGAAATGTGGGTGAAAAGTAAGTTTTGATTCTGAAATTCAAAAACTCGAGTTGGGCATAAGTAGGTCTATTTATTCAATAAAAGAAATGACAACAACAATATTATTGGTGATTTCCATCACAATTTTCTTCTTTTTTCATTCATTTTTTTTTGAAACGGGCATAATCGTGACTCGTGCAAGGCTCGACACCACTGTGTTATCTCCCTGACCCATTTATCGAATTTTAGTCCAAGAAACCCCCAAGCTCGACAGCTCGAGAGACTTAGGCGACGAGGTGCACCCAACGGGTTAAGCTCGAGTCAGAAAGGCGGAGAAATCAGAGCATGAATCACAACAATACCATAAATTATTATTTTTCTCTTTTTTTTTTTTTTTATATCAAACATAAAATAAAAACGTAAAGACCATTGATAGAACTTTTAGCCAACAACTGGAAATTGTGAACACATAATTCAATTCTAACTTGCCCCCCAAATCTCAGACTATTATACCCCTCAGAAAAGTGCGCTCGAGCTTAATCGGAAAGGATTCGAAAGGCTATCCACCCAAGTTGCAAAAACGCAGTCGGAAGGTACGTCTATAATTAGCCGGTTATCCATAATTTCAATTTTAAAATCAACTAGCCCATCTACTAATTCATTAATTGCTTTGCTTCAATAGAACCCGGAAATGCAACTTACACTCGATCCTAAATGAAATGCATGTGACAAACAAAATACAATTACGGAAATCGAAATACATAAACAAAACTAAATTATATGATATGCATGCAAAAGACCAAATCAAAATAAGATAAATAAAATAAAAATAAAAACAAAGTCTACCAAAGATACATCGTAAACGAAAATATCAATCCAACGACTTATCCCAAAACAAACGAAATAAAAACAAAAGCAAAAACAAAGAGGTTCAACAAACACCACCCTCAAACTCAAACTCTAGCATAGTCCCTATGCTCAAAAAGCAGAATAAAAAATAAAAGGGATAGAAAACACAACGTCCCTAGATGTCATAGTCTTCCTCGATAGCTTGGTCCTCGTCTTCTCGAAGTCCACGCTCGTGCTCCTCCCAGACGGGCCTCACCAGTGTGGTGGCTGCCGCTCGTGCATCTTCTTCTGTGGCTGCGGTGGAGGTAGATGCTCCGCCAAAACGAGGCCGTGGTGGGAATGGTCGTGGCTCGACAACGTCGTCCGTCCTGCACTGGAGTGCTGCTGCCATCACTTTGATCATCTTCTTGAACCAGCCCACGTTCTCCTCCATGACATCCATCCACTCGGTCATATACTCCGGAAGTGGCGGAGCTGCTGCTGCTGATGTCTGCTGTCTTTTGCCGCCTCGTGGTGCGGCTCGGGCTGGTTGGGAATCCTCGGATGGTGGCGCGTCTGGCTCAGGGCCATCGCCCTCGCCCTGTGGACCGGAAGCCGGCTGGAGCTTGTCGAACGGGAAGATTGGCTTCGGAGCCCTTGTGACCTTGTCGTCGACAAACATCGCCACGTTCGCATTTTTGCATAAGGTGGTGATGAGGGAAGGGAACATCGGGCCCAAAGAGGTGTCGCCCATGCACCGTCGAATCTCAGCGTGGATAATGGCACCCACGTTCAGAGGGGTGCCCTTCATGATTGCGTACATCAAAGTGAGGCGAGTGGCATAGGGCTTGGCCGTTGCAACCGTCGGCATGAGTCGGGAGCAGACAAAATACATCCAAATCTTTGCCTCCCTCGAGAGCTCGGCTCGATAGAACGACTTATCTCCAGATGCCCAATACGAGCCTCGGGGGCACAGGGCCTGAATGAGGTTCATGTACGTCGTCTCCATCTTCAGTGTCTGGAACGGCTCGGTCGGGATGTCCGGAACACCAGGGGGGGGGGGGGGGGGGGGGGGGGGGCAAGCTTGTAGACTCGGTTGATGGTTTCTGCGTCATAACGAACTTCGACGCCCCGGATGAAGACCACCGAGCCTTTGTACTGACCGGCATTGGCGTAGAAGAGCCGGACCAAGTTCTCATTGTAGGTGCCCGATTTGTCGACGAGTGCTCTCCACCACCTTTCGTGGATGTTGTTGACGACCGAGGGGCATCCAATCGTACAGACACACAAATCTCGCTCTGGGACGATCGGACGAGGGAGGCGGTCGATAAATTCGCTCTTTGCTTCGGCATTCACATAGATGTCTTCATCGTGTTCATCGAAGGTGACGTCGCTCACGAGCGTGCGTTGATTGGCACGGGCGCCCTTGTTGAGTGGCACGTCACCGGTTCTTGGCATGGCTTGCTCGGTTGGTTCCTCCGAATGCGACGGCGAGTGTGAAGAGCCTTCTCCCCCCTTTTGGCCTTGAGCCTTGCCCTTCTTCTTTTCCGGTGCTTTTCCTTTGCCTTTCGGTTGGGCTTTCTTGGAATTCTCGCCCGTCTTTTGGAGTTTGTTTGCCGGTGAAGTCATGGTGTGAATGAGGGTGCAAATTGAAACTTGAAATTGGTTCGGGCAATTCGTCGAACACTTGGCGTGCGCAAGTTCTTTGAAACTCCTTGAATGTTAGTTTCTTTCGAAAAATAACCCTCCTACATCAATCACCACAACAACAACAATTAATAACGATCAACGAGCAAAACTTAGCATAATATGACTCGACCCATTCAAAAATTCACAAGAAATTCGAAATTAAGCATAATAGGGCAATTCCTATATCTAAACATTGGTTCAACCAATTAAACAAGTCTTTAAATCCCAAAATCAAGTACCTAATTACGTACTAGCAATAAGATTTGAAGAACCAAGGGACAAAACAAGAAAATTGGAAGAAATTCGAATTTTCAAGCAAAACTAAAAAAATTGGGTCAAGAACATACCTTTGTTGAAGATTCGTCCACAATTCTCAATATAAACAAGCAATAATCGTTAATAGTTGATGAAAATCTAAGAATATGCAAGTTTGAAGAGGAAATTTGAAAGAAAATTGAGGTTCTAGGGTTTTGGGGAAAGGGGTATTCGAATTTTGTAAGAGAAGGAAGTGAGAAAAAAAAGTTTTAATTTTCGAATAAGTGCAGTTTTTGCCCCCAGATCGCGATCTGGGTCCACAACCTATTTGCTCTCTGTCGGACACCCCAGATCACGATCCGGCTTCCTGGATCGCGATCTGGGTCTAACCCCAATTCACTCTCTGTTGATCCCCCCAGATCGCGATCCGGCTTTCTGGATCGCGATCTGGATTTACCTCAATTGTTCTCTGTCAGACCCCCCAGATTGCGATCCGGCTTTCTGGATCGCGATCTGGATCTCACCTCATTTTACTCTCTGTTGATCCCCCCAGATCGCGATCCGACTTCCTGGATCGCGATCTGGGTCTGTAATCTGCACAAAAATTTGAAATTTAAACGGGTGAGATAGAGAAATTGAACCCTAAAAAATATAAAAATGCAAGAAAAGACTAAAAACGAAAACGAAAGCAAGAATAAAAGAAAAAATGACAGAGAATGAGCAATAATGGGGTGCCTCCCATTTAGCGCCTGTTTTACAGTCGACGGCTCGACTTATTTTGGATTTATTGGGAGAAAATTAGTGCGACACGCTCCACTTCATCGGGAGCACCATTTGGATAGTAATGCTTGACTCGTTGCCCATTCACCTTGAACGACGGACCGTCTCATCCTCGTATTTCGATAACTCCTTGTGGCGTTGCGCTCAGGACAACGAAAGGTCCTGACCAACGGGACTTAAGCTTTCCCGGAAATAGTCGTAGCCGAGAATTGAATAGCAGGACTTGGTCACCTGCCCGGAACTCTCGCTTCGTAATCCTTTTGTCATGCCACTTTTTCGTCTTTTCTTTGTAAATTTTGGTATTTTCGTAAGCATCGTTTCAGAACTCCTCCATTTCGTTGAGTTGAAGCAATCGACGATCGCCGGTGGCTGTTTGATCGAAATTGAGCTTTTTGACTGCCCAATAAGCTCGGTGCTCCAATTCCACTGGCAGGTGGCACGCTTTCCCAAACACGAGTTTATACGGAGACATCCCAATCGTTGTCTTGAATGCGGTTCGATAGGCCCAAAGTGCATCATCGAGCTTCAACGCCCAATCTTTTCGGTTCGTGCTCACGGTCTTCTCCAGAATCTGTTTGATTTCTCGGTTTGACAACTCAGCAAGGCCATTTGTTTGTGGATGATAGGCAAGCGCAATTTTGTGTCGGATTCCCAACTTGTTCGTGAGATTAGCGAGCAGTTTGTTGCAGAAGTGAGATCCTTCATCGCTAATGATCGCCCTGGGTGTCCCAAACCTTGAGAATATGTTCTTGTGGAAGAATTTGAGGACTGTACGAGCATCGTTGGCAGTGGTGGCAATTGCTTCGACCCATTTGGACACGTAGTCCACAACAAGCAGAATGTATAACTTCCCGTTCGAAGAAGGGAATGGTCCCATGAAGTCTATGCCCCAAACATCGAAAAGCTCCACCTCTTGCATGTTGTTCAAAGGCATTTGGCTTTTGTTGGATAGGTTCCCTGTTCATTGGCATCGATCACACCGTTTCACGAACTCGTAACTATCTCGGAATAGGGTTGGCCAAAAGAAGCCTGACTGTAGAACCTTGGCGGTTGTGCGAGATTCCCCGTGATGCCCGCCACAAGGTGATGAGTGGCAATGTGTGAGAATCTCACGTACTTCTGTTTCCGGAACACATCTTCGGATGACACGATCGGGGCCGGTTCTGAAAAGCAACGGCTCGTCCCATGGATAGAAACGACTGTCGTGAAGGAATTTTTTCCTTTGGTGATAAGATAGATCGTCAGGGATGATTCCACTGGCCAAGAAGTTGGCCACATCAGCATACCACGGAGTGTGAGTACTAATGGCGAGCAGTTGCTCGTCTGGGAATGATTCCTGAATATTTTCTTCGGCTGGAGCTTCGTCTAGTATGAGTGTGGAAAGATGATATGCTACCACATTCTCGCTTCCCTTTTTGTCTCTAATTTCCAAGTCGAACTCCTGGAGTAGGAGCACCCATCTGATGAGTCTGGGCTTGGCGTCCTTCTTTGCGAACAAAAATCGAATAGCTGCGTGGTCGGTGTAAATGACCACCTGAGACCCCAAAATATACGGTCTGAACTTGTCAACGGCATAAACGACAGCAAGCATTTCCTTTTCGGTCGTTGAATAGTTCTTCTGTGCCTGGTCAAGTGTACGACTCGAATAGTAGATGGCTTTGAAGATTTTGTCCCTCATTTGTCCCAATACTGCACCTACAGCATAGTCGCTCGCATCGCACATGATCTCGAATGGTTCCTCCCAATTGGGAGAAATCATAATCGGTGATTGGGTTAGTTTCTCCTTGAGAAACGTGAAAGCCTGCAAACAAGCAGAATCAAAATCAAAGACGGCTTCCTTCTCAAGCAAGTGACATAATGGTTTTACTATTTTCAAAAAATCTTTAATAAATCTACGGTAAAACCCAGCATGCCCTAAAAAACTTCTAACCCCCTTGACATCTTTCGGTGGAGGTAATTTTTCAATCGTTTCGATTTTTGCCCTGTCCACCTCAAGACCCTTTTTTGAGACCTTGTGACCTAGAACAATACATTCACGAACCATAAAATGACATTTTTCCCAATTCAAAACCAGGTTCGTTTCTGTACATCTTTTTAAAACAAGTTCCAGATTGTGCACACAATGATCGAAAGACGATCCAAACACAGAAAAATCATCCATAAACACCTCAAGAAATTCTTCTACCATATCATGAAAAATAGACATCATACATCGTTGAAAGGTAGCAGGTGCATTACACAACCCGAAAGGCATCCTACGAAATGCAAAAGTACCGTAGGGGCAAGTAAAAGTAGTTTTCTCTTGGTCTTCCGGGGCGATTGAAATTTGATTGTACCCTGAATAACCATCAAGAAAACAGTAATACTCGAAACCTCCTAGTCTGTCTAGCATTTGATCGATAAAGGGAAGGGGGAAATGGTCTTTTCTAGTGGCTGCATTCAATAATCGGTAATCAAAACACACACGCCACCCAGTGACTGTCCTAGACGGAATAAGTTCATTTTTATCATTCACAATTACCGTCATCCCACCCCTCTTTGGCACAACCTGCACCGGACTGACCCACGGACTGTCAGAAATTGCATAAATCATACCAGCGCCTAACAGTTTTAAGACTTCTTTTTTGACTACCTCTTTCATTGACGGGTTTAACCGCCTCTGAGGTTGGACTCTCGGTTTATAGACGTCTTCCATTAGAATTTTGTGTTGAACAATAGACGGGCTAATTCCCTTTATATCCTCAATAGACCAACCTATAGCCGACCTATATTCTCTAAGGACCTCCAGCAGTGTGTTTGTTTCGGCCTCGCTCAAACTAGAAGAAATAATCACCGGATAAGTCTTGTCTGCTCCAAGAAAAGCATAACAAAGATAATCCGGTAATTGTTTCAATTCCAGCACGGGGGCCATTTTCACTCTAACTGGTATCTCGGGGACCATTCGTACCTCGTCTATGCCTAAAATCTCGGCACACTCAAGAAACAACACACAATCAAGCACATCATTTTCAATAGGAGTTTCAGGGGAGGCAGAATGCAAATCAATAGAATTAACAATGCAGTGCTCAATAGAATCACCCAATTCATACAAATCAAAAAAGGAGGAAACACAGTCCTCGATCACGTCTATTCTACTGCAATGCTCAACATGCTCAGAGTGTTTAAATGCATCTGTCAAATTAAAAACAACTTCTTCCCCATTTACCCTAAGCATTAAAGATCCTAATTCCATATCAATCATCGCCTTACCAGTGGCTAAGAATGGACGACCTAAAATGATTGGTGCTTCATCATCTTCAGGCATTTCAAGTACCACAAAATCAACAGGCAAAATGAATTTATCTACTTTAACTAGCACATCTTCTACAATCCCATCGGGATATTTCAATGAACGATCAGCTAGTTGTAAAGTCATGCGAGTGCGGTTCAAATTTCCTAAGCCCAGTTTTAGAAACACAGACATATGCATCAAATTAATACTTACCCCCAAATCACATAAAGCTTTATCGAAAGTAGAATTTCCAATAATACAAGGAATAGTGTAACTCCCTGGATCTTTCATTTTCGGTGGTAGATTCGACTGAAGAATGGCACTGCAAGTTGCCGTGAGTGTCACTGGTATGTCTTCTTCGATCCGAATTTTCTTGGATAGAACTTCCTTCATGAACTTGCTGTAGTTTGGCATTGCCTCCAAGGCTTCTACAAAAGGGATGTTGATTCGAATCTGTTTGATCTTTTCAATGAACTTCTTTAATTGATCCTGGAACTTCTTTTTCTGCTGTCTTTCTGGAAAAGGAACAGGAGTTATCAAAAGAGGGGGATTATCAGGAAAGGAAATGTTATTGGGCTTACTAGCCTCTTTTGTACCACTCCCTGAAATGGTGATTTCCGGCTCGACCGGGGTCGGCTGTACAGCTGCCTTCGGTGACTCGTCCGTCGGATAAGGAGGATCGGTCATTTGCAAACCACTTCGGGTGGTTATGGCTTGACAGCTTTCTTTTGGATTGACTTCGGTATTGCTCGGAAATCCACCTTTGGCCATTGTGGACATGGATTGGGCGATTTGCCCGATTTGCTTTTCCATGTTCTTCATTGTTGATTTCAGGCCCTCCATTTCCTGTTCTTGTCGGTGAAGACGCTCGTCATACGTTGGCCCTCGTTGCTCTCTTTGATGGTTGAAATCGGGAGGTGGTTGTAGAGCATTCTTTGGATTGGCGTAGGAGAAGTTCTCGTGATTCCGAATTCCCGGGTGGTAATGAGTAGGGTTTTGGTTCTGATTGTGGGTTCCCCGGAAATTGTTGAATCGGTGGTTCATAAAGTGTGCCTGCTCCCAATCGTCGTTTGTGGCTTGAGAAGTACTTGCTGCTGCTACTCGTTCGGTCTGTGTCCCTCGAACTGATAATTGGGCGACCTGATTTGATAGGGTCGCTAATTGTGCTGAAACTACGGCTAAAGGATCGAGTTGGTGGACTCCGGCCACCTTTTGTATACCACTCTGTTCGGACGGCCAATGGTAAGCATTCTCACACATTCGCTCGACAATGTCTCGAGCGTCTGTGGGAGTCTTGTTTTGCAATGATCCACCTGAGGCAGCATCGACTAAAGATCGGGCTGGTTGATCGAGCCCATTGTAGAATAACTCCATTTGATCCCACGGGTTGAATCCGTGTTGAGGGCATTGTCGTAATAAGTCCTTGAATCTCTCCCAAGACTCGTGCATCGGCTCTTGGCTCATCTGTCTGAAGTTGCCTACATCTCTTCGTAATTGTGCGGTCTTCGAGGGTGGAAAGAATCGTGCCAAAAAGGCTTGTGATAATTCTTCCCAACAGGTGAGTGATCCTGGATTAAGACTCAGAAGCCAACTCTTCGCTTTATCTCTGACAGAAAATGAGAATAGCTTCAACCGGATGGCATCATCAGAAACACCGTTAACTTTGATTGTGTCACAAATTTCCAAGAAATTGGCAAGATGGAGATTTGGATCTGCAGTGGCTGCTCCGGAGAATTGGTTCGCCATGACCATGTTGATTAGCCCCGTCTTTAGCTCGAAGTTGTTTGCGGCTATCGTCGGTTTCCTAATTCCTGAATAGTTCTCATTCACAGCTGGAGTTCGGTATTCTCGCATTGTTCGCTCGGGTGGCAGGTTCGGTCTTGGCTGCTCGTGATCTCGTCCAGGCTCTCGATCGTACTCAAAGGCCAGGTGCTCTGGATTTCCTTGATCTTCGACCATTGGTTCACTTTGTTGTTTGCGCGTGGCCCGTCGTCTTCGAAACGTCCTTTCAATCTCGGGATCGTAAGGTATGATTTCCAAATTTCGACTCCTGGGCATAAACAAAGAGATTGGTTAAAATCAAGGTAAAAATCGAAAATAAAACAAGTAAATAGCTAAATTAATAATCAGATAATTGGTAACACTATCAACAAAGATAAAATCAAATTGGTCCCCGGCAACGGCGCCAAAAACTTGATACGCGTTTTCCTCACGTATAAATTACCGCAAGTATACGGTATCGCATTTTGCAGAACAGTGGTTCCGGATATCGATCCACGGGGACCTTGTAGATTCAAATGCTGAGTAGTGTAATTATATTATCGTTATATTATCTAGCCGATCGTAAATAAGTGGATTGGTGATAAACTCTAATTTATAAGCATGCAAGATCGTAAACATGCAAATATAGAATGTACGTAAATAAAGTACGAAAACTCAACGCAGGGACTTCGATTTAAAGGGGACTTCTAAGGCCAAATCCACCTATGTAAAATCAACAATGATCTACAAATCCGTTATCTAATGCCACATTCCTATTCGTTAACCCAGACACTAAAGTACTCTAACCCCCATCTCCAGTGTAGTTAGAGTCTACCCACAGGTCCGACGTCTCCGTTCAGAACCTGCTATTAAGAGAGCATTTAGGTCAAGTCCTTAAGGGCTACCCGAAGTGCATCACGTCTCCGTTTCCACACCCCGAGCTATGTTTTCCTAACTTCAAACAAGAAATCCTCTCTCGAGTTCATTCCTATTTAATATCAATCTGAGAGCTGATCAACACAATCAGAATCATTTAATACAGGAAAACATAAACGAAATCAAAACACGACAAATAGATAACAGAAATGACGATCGAAATCAATATATACAAGGCTTCATTGCCCTAGAAGAAAATGTTCTTAGTTCATAACAAACATAGTATCAAAAGAATGTACAAAGGAAATGAAGAACAAAACGTAAAGAAATTGCGTAAGAAAAACCCAAGTCGAAACCCCCGTTGATGATTCCCACGAAGAACCGTCGAAAACCGTAAAAAGTCGAAGAAGGAATGAAGAATGAAAGGGCCTTTCTATTTATAGTGAAATGCAAAGCTTCCTCAAGAAGCTTTCCATTTCAAAATATCTTTCTCAAAAGGCGTGCCCAGATCGCGATCCGGGTTGTGTGGATCGCGATCTGGCAGCCTCGGGGAACTGCCCACCGCCATGCCAGATCGCGATCCGGGAATGTGGATCGCGATCTGGATCTTCAATCATTTCAGCTCTGTCGGACCCCCCAGATCGCGATCCGGCTTCCTGTATCGCGATCTGGATTTGACCCATATTTCTTCTCTGTCAGCACCCCCAGATCGCGATCCGGAATGCTGGATCGCGATCTGGGTCTTGATCCCTTTTCGCTGTGACAACCCCCAGATCGCAATCCAGAGATGTCAGATCGCGATCTGGGTCTTCTTGGCCCCAAAATTGGCTTGAAAATTCGGTTTCGCTTTCAAATGGCTCCGACTCGGCAAAAATACCTAATAAAACCCTGAAATAGAAATAAAACAAGAAATGCAATAATATATACAAATAAAGCCGAAACTCGGACGAACAAAGACCAAAACTCGAGGATTTGATAAGCAAAAATCGTGCAAAACGAACACTTATCATCAACCAATAGCCTTTACTATCAATTTATGTATAAAGTACAATTTGTATAAAATCAAGGGTGTGCAACTGCACACCCTAGACCATAGACAGATCCGCCGCTGGTCACAAAGTGAAGACGCGACCTGGGAAAATGCGGCAATTTTCCAAGGCATATCCTGATTTTTCTATGATTCTATCTTTCATCTTATTAATCTCTATCTCTTTGTTTTGCTGAATAACGAAAATATTTGTTTGGAAAATAAATTATATTTGAATAGTTATATAAAATAGAGTAATTCCTTTTTTCTCTCGAATAAAAGGCGATTTTCCTCTCGAATGAGAGGCGGTTCCCTTCTTTCTTTCTTATTTTATTTTTTCTTCTTCTACTTTTCTCTTCTTCTTTGAATTTATGTTTATTCTGATAGTTTGTTTTGCTTAAATCGATTTTACTTGTTTTATTAGTCTTTCTCTACTAGGATTTATGTTTTATTTTGGTTTTATCTTTGTAGTGTCCAGGGATCCTTTGAATTCTTACTAACCCGCCCTTTGTTCCACAGATTTGCCTGCTTCACTCTATCTTGGTTCTCTCGCTACCTATATTAACACCTTATCTATCTCTTATATCTCCTCATGGACGACATTACATATAGAAACCTTGGCAAAAAAGGTCACACTCACAACCGAGGAATAAGAATATTTATTGTGATGAGACTTCACAATATACCACTGCGGCAACGGAATGGGGAAACATCAAAGCTACTAGGTTCCTGGATAGGTACAATTACAGAAGTTATTACACCAAAGATGATGGAATACAACGACTATATAAGAGTTAAGGTGCAGATTGACGTGACGCAAAACTTGAAGAGGGGACTCTTTTTTCATGATCTGGCAGGGGCAAAAACTTGGGTCTCCCTTCACTTACGAGCGCCTACCCAATTTTTGCTGATCCAACCATGGTTCGCCGGAACAGAACAGTCTGTTGTTGCGGGCACTGCCGTTCCATTGCAACGTCGCGGCTTCGTCGCAGCCGGAACGAGCATTTTAATTAAAATGCTGAACAAATAGAATTTACTTCAAATATATTTTTAATACCAATATTGGAATACAATAATATGCAAAATATTATTACAATTTCAAAATTAAATATTGCAAAAAATATTTATAAATGTGAATGAATTTTAGGAAAGCCAATATAACAAAATTAATCATCATTCTCACTAATTCTCTCAATGTTAATTATTTTATTTGTTAACGAAGATTAGTGTTTGAAACCATTCAAATGTAATAAGGACAAAAATGACAAAAAAAATGTATTCATTATTATAAAGTAATATATAACGCAAGATAAATAATTTTTGTCCAGAGCGACGAATAATTAAAATTGGAAGATTAATATAAATTGGAAGTATAATCACCAGGGGAACTCATTCCAAAACACTCCGCGAGGGCCCAGTGTATTTGGGTTCTCACCACAGGTCAGACTGGGATCCCATATTGGGGGGACAGGTTAGGGAAGGAGAATAAGATGGTGTTGTAGATGGATGAAGCGCGGGCCAGTAAATTACATGGTTAGAGTTCAATCGATGATAGACGGGTCAATACCCACATTGCGAATAATCAAGGCTCCGACCAAGAGTAGGAAGAAAATGGCTGGTGAGAATGTTGCCCTCGTTTCTTACAGATTTAATAAGAAATCCCAATTATGTCTTCCTGGCGAGGAAGACTTCCTTACATCGGTGGAGGTTGCGGTGCAGCCTCGCCGGGGCCAAAGAATTGTGTATTGTGGAATTGCCAAGGGCTTGGGGGTTCCTTGACAACTCATGAGATCAGAGATATGTCTTTGTGAGCTCTTCAGGTGTTCCCACAAGATTTAGATCGTCCACATAAACTGCAATAATAGCAAATCCACTATT
This sequence comes from Erythranthe guttata, assembly GCF_056151865.1. Lineage (NCBI taxonomy): Eukaryota > Viridiplantae > Streptophyta > Magnoliopsida > Lamiales > Phrymaceae > Erythranthe > Erythranthe guttata. The sequence goes on along the minus strand of NC_142535.1, from coordinate 6,249,211 downwards.
ACATCTTTTGATACTATAGAAGAACAATCAGAAATATTGCTAACTTTTTTTGACTGAGGTTGGATTGAAAATTTGGATTCTTGAGATGATGGGTGGAGGAGATAGTGATTTGCTGTATACTTGCTAAACTTTCTCCCACATGCTATCATTGCACAATAATTTTTGAAAGTAAATTTATACATTTTATTCACATTTTTTTTTTGTTTTCTAGAAAATTCTTTTATCTAAAAGTTAAAGGAATAATTTGGATTTTTGTTGGGCAATTTAACTCAGATTGTTAGATCAGTTTGGAAAACAATTATTGTGCAGATCCATTGTGTTCTTTTAGATAACCGACTACATGTGATGTGAGTGACTGTAGTTGTCTGTGGTGGATTTTATTGTCTGGTGGCGCATGTTAGAATTAAAATGGTGGATCTAGGGTTTCTAGATTAGGTAGGTGGTCACGAGTGACTATAGTCGACTACAGCTGTCTATGGTTGGCTATATTGTCTGGCGGGATCCATTGGGGTTAAATGATCGGATCTAGGATTTCCATATTATGCAGGTAGCTACAAATGATTATAGTCGACTACAATTGTTTATGATTGACTATAGTCAACTTCAACATAACAAATTTATGACAAAAAATAAAAATAAAAAATAGCAAATTTGAAAAAATAAAATAAATAATAATAATAATAATAATAATTATTATTATTATTATTATTATTATTATTATTATTATTATTATTATTATTATTATTATTATTATTATTATTATTATTATTATTATTATTATTATTATTATTATTATTATTATTATTATAATAGAAGAATAGTAATAATAACCAGAATTTTTTAAATAATAAAAAAGGTAAAACTAAATCAATGAAAATCAAAAAAAATACAAAAGCAAAATGCTAAATCCATATGGACATTACTTGGAGAAAAATCAGAATTCTTGTGTATAAGGGCATTATTAATCTATTTAGTGAAGGGGTGTAACAAAGATTTAGTTGGACTTGTGACTTATTCTAATAAAAATAAAATTGTGAGAGATGTATTATATATACAATACACTTTAATAATGCCATGCTTAACAAAAATATAGGTACGTTTATGGATGGTGTTTACTTCAAATATCTCCATATAAACTTTGAAATTTTAAAATAAAAAATACTTCTTTTATATATTTCGATGGAAATTTGAAGCTTTGTACATGACTTAATACATATAACGGATAGAGTTTTTTTTCCCATTACCTGTTAATTCAATCATTTTCTTCGCTTGGTAATTATTTTTTGTTTGGATACTATTGTTGACATTTAATTATGATTTGGTTTTCATAAAATGATAAGATTTTGTTGCTTATGTAAGCATCTATAAGAAAAGGAAAATAAAATAGTTTATGGGACAAATATGTATTGAAAATATAATAATTTATGCAAATATATAGTCATGATTTATTTCAATTATACGAAAAGGAGATTTTTTGTAATTATACCCCACCTGAGGGGTGGTTGTAGTTTATTCATCTTTTTTTTAGCCTGTCCAAAAATGCAAAACAATTTTTACTGTCTCATCTATTTATTTTCGAAAATAGAGTTGTGCAGCTGAAAGATAAAAAATACGAAAGGAATTACTATAAAGAAAAAGTGAGGGAAATACAAAGCAAAACCAAAGAAATATAATAGAAAGATTAAATGTGCATGACTTTTGATTATGCTATAACGATAAACAAACAATCGTATTATGAATTAGAGGAGAGTATGCTATACGGATTGAATACATTTATTTAAATATTAATAATATTGAAATGTCAATAACATTTTTACTTAATTAACCATACATAATATATATTGTAAGTTACTAATTAGGGGTAAAATAGGTATCACAAAAAATTAAGAAACTAAAAACATTCATGCTTTTAAAGGTAGGGTAGATAGATAGATAACGTAATTCACTCAAGCACCCCATACACACGACAGATAAGGCATATATACATAATCAATTAAATACACATACAAACTCTTTAGCATGACTTGCTTATTCAAATTAGGAATTATGTCATATAATTCACATAATACATGGTGTTAATAAAATAGATAGGTCACATAATTAGAATCGCCTACTCAATTAATTAAATAAAACAGTGGTGTTTATTTCTAAAAATACTATAATATATCTAAATCACATAAACACATAAGAAGCATATAAATTACTACTTGATTCATGAAATGCAAGTATATTCGTATTTATTTTCTACTCAATATAATTATATACAAATGCTTTCGAAAATACGGGATGTTACATTTTTCGTCCTAATTCCTCAAATTATCATACCTGGGAGAATTACTGATTATAGACCCATAAGTCTTTGTAACGTCATTTACAAAATTGGGTCTAAAGTATTTATAACCAGCTCAAAAAAATTGCAATGACATTATTTCCCCTACTCAATATGCCTTTGTCCCGAAACGTCTTATTACGGATAATGTCGTAGGTTCCTATGAAGTGAACCATTTTATCAAAAAACTACTAGTAGTCAGATGAATTTTATGGCAGTGAAACTTGATACTAGCAAAGCTTACCATCGGTTAGAATGGATGTTTGTGAGAAAAATTCTTATCCGTCTTGGTTTCTTGGCCGATTTTGTTGATCTGATTATGCTTTGTGTATCTACCGTCTCTTATTCTTATTTTTTTCTAATGGTGCACAATATGGTTCCCTATCACCTTTTAGAGGCCTTTGCCAGGGCGATCTCGTTTTCCCATATTTGTTCATCTGTTGTGCAGAGGCTTTAATCACGATGGTTCAACAAGCAGAGGCCCGGGGTAGAAATTGAGGGAGTCAAAGTTTCTCCAACGGCGCCCATAATTTTGAAGCTTTGTTTTGCAGACGACACTCTCCTATTTTGCAGGGCGAATGATGGGAACACTCGATCATTAAAGAGAATCTTGGACCAATATGCTCGTATTTGTGTAGCTTGTTATTGTCCGTGGACCAAAATTTACAACAGTATCTTTGAATTTAATGGAAAATTCCTCTATTTTTTATGTGATTCTTTTAACGTTAGATTCATTCCTTTTTTTAATTTTTTTTTTGTGTTCTTTATCAGAAATAACAAACATGGTTCCGATGACGTCCTTCATTCGCGAAATTGTTTTGGGCAATTAAAGTGCCTAAAAATATTGGTTCGGGTGATACGTCTATGGTTCGTACGAGATAAGTGGAATCCAAAAGAGAATGCTGGCATCAAAATGATTTTTATCGACGAGGAGTTGATGGTGCTCTAATTATTTTATTATGTTTATTTTTGTTGTATTTATGTTTCAAGTATTCAAAATCTAAATATCATTATGACATTTAACTTAGGGTGTGCGGATCCATGCTAGCATAAAAAAATACTCATTTGGATATATCAAGAGTTGATAAAAGAAGGCACCACCTATATTTTATTAATAAAAGTAAGGTTGCAATTTTAAACTGTAGCCAAGTTTTCCCGTCCATTTGATGGTTAAAATTGTCATTTGCTTAATTAATTATTTTTACGATTTTATTTAGTGAATTAAAATAATTTTTGGGTTGATTTTTGAAGTTTTTTGGTTCATATAAATCCTTAAATTAGAATATTTCAAAAATATGTAAATATCTCTTGAATTAACGAATTCCGAAAATCTGGGTTGATCTGTTTATTTACAAATCAGCCTACAAGTTATTTCCATAAATTCAGTCGATGAAGTTGCATTTTGCTGTTTATCTCTTCGCACATGTTTAGAAAATACTTGACCTATTTGTTGAAGAAAATATTAAAATGAAACCGCCATTCATAATTCTCCATCATCATCCTTTTGAGGGAATTTATCTTCTAATTTTATTGGTTTGGTTGAATGCAGGAAGTATGGTAAATAAGGATAAATCTTCCAAAATTTAATCAAGGAGACCGGTGAAGCTACTCGCTTTTTGTCACACGAAAGTAAGTTCAGAGATGAAATTTTCAATTTCTTCTATTTTTCTAAGGCGGACATTGTTACTTAAATTGGTTGTATTCGTTGATGAATTATGTGAGAGTTTAAATAAAATTCTTTTAATTTATATTGTTATCATTAATCAATGAAAATTAGGTACGCCGAGGAAGCTACTAGGCTTTTGATTGTTTCTTCATATTGTTTTATCTATTGCAATGTTGTGCTTTCAACTTTGATTATTGTCTGCAATTTTTTAGCAATTATTTGTTCAATGGCTAATTGCTGACATTAGTCCAAATTCTTCATAATATTCTAATTTCCCCCTTAAGCCTTGCCCTTAGTTTATAGATAGCTAGAACCACTTCAATGGTTGATAATAATTTATCAAACTGATACGATCTCTTGGGTATCATAAGAACCTTTTACGAAATGTAAGAAAACTCTTCTCTATTATTTTTCTTCATTCTAAAATCCTAGCACAAGATGATTATTTAAATATAAGAAAAGCCCTAGAATCCTACTAACCAATAATTAAATAATAAGCTAAATATTATATCGTAACATTCCACCCCTCTTGAAATGAACCTTGTCCTCAAGGTTCAAGTCAACTTGGTCCTTCTTCTTTCCGGTTGAATCCGAAAAAGATGATGAAAAAACAAGCTCTTTTCCAAATATGAGTCCATCTGCCTGAACGAAATTTCTCAATCTCTTACCCGATAAATCAACTTACTCAATTGTCTTTTCAAGTTTCGTCTCCCTTACCATCACTGGAACTTTTTCTTTGACTGTCTTTATAGAATCTAGCTCACTCACAGTCACAAGCACTTCTTCGTTTCATTTTTCCTGAAAGTCATGGCATGCTTCCACTATATTTTTTTAATTATTTGTCCTCCTCGCTACTTAAATTCTTGTGTTCGTTCCAAATTATCTCAATTAAGACGAGTGATTCTTCGTTCTCCTCCTTGGTTGATTTCTCGTCTTCATCCCAAATTACTTCTACTGAATCCGTTAATTCTTCTTTCGGTAAACGCACAAAAAATTGGGGCTCTTCGAAAAATTCATCGTCGTCCTCTTCCTCTCCCTCCGGCGATAGGCTTGGCAATGACGACGGTGGTGGCGGTGTTGGGCAGCGGTCTCTTCGGCTTTTATGTTGTCGTTGACGTCGTCCTTGACTTTGTTCAAGCAATTTCTGCACATCAATCCGCAAGTTCTCCACGAATTTTTTCAATCGCTCCAACCGTCTTGTTTTTGACATCATGATTTTCACAATGTTTTGATGTGATCTCAACTTTGCTCGAGCTTAGCTTTGATATAATAGCTGCTTTGCTAGCGAAGTGTTGGTGTTATCGCAACCTCGCTTTGATACCAATTGATATGATCTCTTGGGTATCATATGAATTATTAACGAAACGTAAGAAAACTCTTCTTTATTATTTCTCTTCATTCTAAAACCCTAGCAAAAAATGGTTATTTAAAGATAAGAAAAGCCGAAGAATCCTAATCTAATTAGGAAAGATAATTACCTACACTAATAAAATAAAATACTGGCGGCGGATATATGCAAGCCCAATTTTTTGTTTGTTCAAACACACATAAAATGATTCATTAGTTCAAGCCCCCACAAATATCTCTAATTTTTTTATATGAAGACCAAAGAGGACGAATATGCCCTCATCCACAAATACTATCAAAATACAAACACAAACCCTATATTCCTAATTTTAATTTGTTCAAGACCAACCAAGAAAAAAAACAAAACAACCGCTGCACGACCGCCACCGCACGAACGGCGTTGCACCACCACAGCGACGCCGACCAAGGAGATCGCCACCGCACCAGCGCCGACATACAACCCACCCACTTGCACACCACCACCACTAACCCACCATTTTTTATACTAAACTTTTTGTTGGTAAATTTGAAAACATTAATCGAGCATTGATTCCTTAAAAACGAGCATTGATTCCTTGATGAATAAGCGTGGTGAAAATTAATCGATGCTTATTTCTTATTGGGTTGCAATGGTTTGGTCGATTTAGAATTAAATTTTGAGATTGAAATCGTAGCTGGGAAAACGGCGTGTATGCGCCGATTTTTTTTGACAAAATCGGTATATTCAGACCGATTGTTTATGGAAAAATCGAACACTACGATACCGATGTTTGTTTGTAAAATCGGCACGTGAATACCGATTTTTTGAAAAATCGGACTGTGAATACCGATTTTTGGTATAGACGATTTAAAAAAAAAAACGACACACAAGCTAAAATTAACGGTTAACACATTTCTTATTACATTTTCCACCCTCATAACCCACCATCTCCTTGTTTTCCGACTCCATTGTGAATGTTTGGTGATTATTTGGTTGTTTTGGTGTTTAGGGTTCCTGTTGGGTTTGTGAATAAGAAGAAGAAGAAGAAGAAGAAGAAGAAGAAGAAGAAGAAGAAGAAGAAGAAGAAGAAGAAGAAGAAGAAGAAGAAGAAGAAGAAGAAGAAGAAGAAGAAGAAGAAGAAGAAGAAGAAGATTTTTAAATTGTGAAATAATGGGTGTGTTTGTAGTTTATTTTATTTGGACTTGCACAAAGGAAATGATTTTTTTTTTTTTTGTATTAATTTGGTCTTGAATTTCATTAAGGATAAATTAGTATTACTACATTGGTGGTTTTGTACAAAGAAATTTGTGGGCTTGCATATATCCGCCGCCTAAAATACTTAATAATCCTCCTAACCACTAAACACACGTCTATATCAATCCTAAATATACTATTCTATTTAATTAATAATTAAATACTAACTAAACCAATAATTAAATAATAAGCTAAATATTATATCGTAACACAAACTTTAAAGACAAATCTGTAATTCTGTAATTTTATATATATGTTTTCCATTTTCTCCAACTATCTGACTACTAAATATCCGTTTATTGAAATATAAAAGATGTCATTTTATTGTCGATTACCACTCCTGTACACTTATGCTCAATGTTTATTTTTGGTTCTTATTCTATTATCATGTTCTCCATTCTTTCTTCTTTACAGAGCATTTCGAAAAACAAAAATCACTACTACAACATCCCTATACATAAATAAAGAAAAAAATTCTTTTGTTGTTTTGATTATTATATTGTGCGGGATCTTTTTCATGTTTTACTTATTTTGTTATTAATTTAAATGTGATCGGGGTTATGGTTGTATTCTTGATTGTTTTATATCATACTAATATACTTAGTTGAAATATGGTGTTTTCTTCTTCATATATATCTCTTGAAATAACTGGAATTTTTGTACGGCTGTTGGAGTTGGTAAGAATTAGAATAAGCAAAATGTGTGATATGATGGATCATATGTAGTACTAGCTAATTGTTTCCATTGTGATATTAAGAATTTATATTCAGTATATTTATGTATCTTTTAATCTAGATATAATATGTATACAAATTTGCATTTCAGTTTCATGAATAAGAATATTCTTAATTCATTTTTTTTTTTTTTGTATTTTAAGTTTTTTGGTCCGGTTGACGTAATTTTATTGATATTTGGTGCTTAATGTTTTGATTTATTGTGTTTTAGGCACAAGTGAAGAATTTAATAAATTGAGGGTAAAAACTGCAATTTAGAAGAAAAAGGGGACAAAATTGGAGAAGCCACCGTCAGTAAGACTGGTCACGATCTCGGATGGCCGTCAGAGAAATACATTAGAAATCCAGACGGCCATCCGAAATGAAGACTTAGTCTCGAGACGGCCGTCCGAACTGGCGAAACTACGCAGCAAAGAAATCCTAATTGTACAAGCAAACTGCATTTTTTCATCAATTTTCCCACCTTATAAAAGGCCATCTCAAGCACGAAATTAAGAGTCATCTTTTTACGCAATTTTGATAGCAAAGAAGCAATAACAAAGACAAAGGATTTGAAGACTTCAAGAATAGTTTTTATCTTTTGTGAATTATTATTTTGCATTTAATTTAATCATGAGTAACTAAAATCTTTTGTTCTAGTATTTTATTTGAATCCTATGTGGGAGTTATAAACCCTTTTCTATGATTTTATGCAAGTTTTAATTCCGAATTATTTCTTCTACTTGTTTTATTAAGTGTTTGAAACTGGCCACTTTACGTGCTTATTTGTTATTGTTAAATACATGAATCGGAATATCGGTTTAATAATTAGAACTTTGATAGAAGAACATTTGTTGTGCTATCATATAGTTAGCCACTTAGGTAGCCATTATTGAGATCTATGCTTATTATTGTGTTCTAGATCTAATTGCGTAGGAATATAGTAATTTAATCTAGAATATTAGAATCATAATACACGCTGAAGCGGGTTATGGTTAGCATCTCAGGTTCATAATCCGTATTAATTACTTGCATAATTGAAGGATGTGGAATTAATAATCACATAGGAAAAGATAAAATCCTAGGCTTGTTTAATCTGTTACCGTTCGTGTTTATTTGCTTTCTTGCTCTTGCCTGCATAATTTAGTTTAATCAATTATCTTTCGACTGTGTAGGGTGAGCTTGATAATAATTGGTAGAATCTAGCGATTTAGATTAGATAATTAATATTCTCTGTATGATCGATATATGTACTTAATTGTCCACTATATTAATTGTTCGATACGTACACTTACGTGTTGGTGAAATCACCAACAAAAATTTATAAGATTCTACACCTGATGAAATATACCATGTGGTTTTAAACCGTAGATCTACATAAATAACTACCAACTAAGCACACACACATGTGGATGTGTGTTATTAATATAGTAATAATCACTTGGTTAATTGTTTTTGGTCCACTAGAACAATCACTAGAACAAAATCCATTAGAATAAAAAGGCCAACCACAGTGAATGGTCCTCAAGTGTTTTGTCTTTTAGTGAAACGGTGCTATTATACTAATTTTCAACTCATCCTTCACTATTACTGCTGACTCAGATAAATCACTTAGAATGTACACGTGGATATGAGTCACTAAAAAACATCTGCAATTGTTTTTGCTTATTATGATGTATAATGAAATTTGACTAGAAAAGTTCTTTATTTCCATTATTTTGTTGGTCTTCCAACAATAATAGAAACTATTCTAGTTTTGACAGCTCAATTTTATGATTTAAATGAATTATTAAAATTACTAGTATATATAATATATTTGTAGCATTCCAAAATGGAGAAAACATTTAAAGTATTTATTTTATCAAAATTTTATAGTGACTAAAGAACTGAACAAAAACACTAGAAAATAGATTTTCTAGGGGATATACATAAATCATATTGGGATACATAAAAATCGTTATATTACTAAACATAAAACCTCCTAAAAAAAATAAAAGAGAACATATATAATTATTAATTTATTTAATTTGTATCTTAGTTTTGGAATAGTTGATTTAAAAATTAATAAATATTTAATTAATTGACGGCGCTGCCAAGAACCCTGGTAGTATTTTATTCCACCCTAATTTTCAATGTGGGCCTTGCCCCTAGACATGGTCATGGGTCCGTTTTGCCCCGGACTTGAACCACTGACCGTCTTTACCCGACCTGGACCCACCCCGTTGACCACGGACCCGAACCGAACTTGCCATATTATGAGTCGTTTTCGGGTCCCATATACTAGGATAGACACGGCGACGGAGTAGGCCGGGCCAGGCCCGGTTCCATGTTTCAGGGGGCCCAAAACCGATGGGCGGGGAGGCAGGTCTCGACGGGTTCGGGCCGAGTCATATAAATTGTCATATTTATTATTATTATTAATATTAAAAATTTCCATTAATAACAAATGCATCTATAAGAAATTTTTTAAAACACAAAGAACTATGGTTCAACCCGTGTAATTTAAAAGAAAGATTTAATTTTGAAATTTTTGAAGTTTCATTTTTTTTTTGAATTTTGAATTTTAAAAAATCTCTGAAATCTCAATTATTGTTGCACTTATAAATATCATCAACCCAATTTTTATCAATTCACTCTCACAACTTGCATTATGTTTAGCTTATTTCTCAAAGTCTTAATCATTGATAAATGTCTGTGAAATTATTTTCTTCCACTCATTCTTGACAAAATACAACTCGCATCCGGAGAAATCCAAACAATATACAAATATTGCATGGTAATTATATTTATTCATGTTTTATTTTTTAAATTCTTTGTTGTGTACTAATTATTTTTTTTTAATAAATATTTCAATTTTGAATTCACAACTGATTATGGTTCATTACTTACGGAATGCACAAGAGAAGCATCCGATTGAATTCGGCTCCCCTCAAGTACAAACGCCACCGTCGACCGAAAACACGTTTAAATATACCGATATTGAACTAAGCTTGTTTGAATCATTAGATGACAACCGCACAATGCGTGTAAAGAAAATGCTTTGATTTAAACGTGGATGATTTCTTCAATAATAATTTGAAGTTAAAAATTGTTTATCGTCTTCAATTTGAATTTAAAGTTAAGCTCAATGCTTTCAAGATTTAATTAACTTTTTTTTTCTTTATTATAATTTATTATTAACAAACAAAATTGAAACATGCGAATCGAACCTGGACCTAACCCGGACCCATTGAGACCCAGCAGGACCCGCCCCAGACCCGGACCCACCTCACCGCGTGTCAGTTTCGGGCCTAGCCCGATCCATCCCATGGTCGTGTCTACTTGCCCCTACGTGCTACTAGGAGTGGTAAACGAGCTGAGTCGACTCACGAGCTCGATGAGCCGGCTCAAAATCGGACTCGGACTCGGACTCGGACTCGAACTCGAGTTTTTCGAACTCGAGCTCGAGCCAATTTTTACTTGTTTGTGAGCTCACGAGCCTTATTTGTTATTTTTATTTTAATTTTAATTTTGTATATATATGTTTTTTTAAATAATGTATAATAATATAAAATTTTATAGAAATAAATAAAAATTAAATATAAATATTACAAATATCTATAATTACAATTTATTGTGTATTTTGTAATTTAATTTTTTAAAATAATTTTTAATAATAATTAAAAAATATTAAAGAAGGAAAAACAATAGGGTTCGAGTTCGACAAAATGTACACATGCTCGAATTCGAGGAAAAAAAAAAAAACAAAACTCGACGAGCTCGAGCTTAAGCAGATGAGGCGAGCTTCAAATTGTGATACACATAAAACGGCCAAACAATAATATCAATTATCATCCTCCAATATGGGAAAAGGGGACAAAGGAAAAAAAGGAAAAAGCAAAAGAGGAATGAAATGACAGTTGTTTGTAAGACTTGTCATAAAAAATGACAGCTGTAAGACGAAAGCTTGATCCAGCTGGAAGAAGCGAATAACATAAAGGTGAGTCACAAGTACTTTAGATATATTATATGCTTGCTCCTCCATCTCATCACCACCCCTACTTCATACGTAACCGTGTGTTTGTGTGTGATTTTTGTATTTTATATATGGGAATTGCTATTTGCAGTTTAAAAATTGCTATTTGCGGTTTATAACAAAAAATACTTTATCTCTTTAGAACCCCAAAACGCGTAAAAGCCTTGGGCGCCCATTCACGCAATGCACGGCCAATTTGGGCGCCCGAGTTGGGCGTGCAGTGCAAAATTTTATTTTATTTTTTGTTTTTAATTGAACGCCCAAGATGGGCGGCCAAGGTGTGTACGAACGCCCAAGATGGGCGGGCAACATGTTTTTGCGAAAAAAAAGGCCCTACAAATCGATTTGTAGGGCTTTTTAACATGAAATTGGTTCCGTAATCGACCTACCCAATGCATATTACATATAAAAGAGTCGAAATTACATCAAAAAATCGAAGCCCAACCCTTCTTCAAGCTTGATTTCGAATTTTCAATTTTTTTTTTTTTTTTTTGATATTTGCAGTTTGGGGGTTTTTTGATTTTTTAGGAAAGTTTTGGTGGTTTTTGTTAAAAATGGCAAATAGCAATTTTGTAACCGTAAATAGCATTTCATATATATATATACATAGGATATTTAATACTACTCGATATTAAACTCCCACTCACTGTCACAGAGTACTGTGACTCACACATTTCAACCCAAAAACGCTCTCCTGCATGCCAGCCTGTCCCAACCCAACGTCTCCAACACTCCCATTCTCTTTTCCCAAACTACCCCTCCCGTTAATCACATCTATTCCATGTGTTTTAAATATGTATAATTAAACATAAGCATATCACTTGTACACTATGCACTCAACCAATTTCATGAAGAAATTCACGCATGACTAATAATTCAATTACAATTAGTAGAATGATGAAATTCCAACAATTTTGGTAGAACGATTTTGAAAATTAGAGTAGGATTTTCAACATTTCGAGTTTTTTAGTAGGAATTATAGATACAAAATTAGTAGAGAAAAAAAATAGTAAAAATAAATAATTACAGATGTACCATTAGAGTAGGATTATTCAGGGTTTAGTTTCAATTTTGATAATTGTTGAAAATTATAGTTATAAATTAATAGAGAAAAAAAAAATAAAAAAAAATAATTACAGAAATACCATTAGAGTTTTTAGGGTTGTCCATCGTTTCTATCTTTTATATGTAAGATGTAGTGGGAGGTTTTAAATAAACTTTAAGTAAGATTTTAATTTACGTAGCAATTTATATCTTTAATTTTTCTTCAATTGAAACTACACTATTCAGATTACTAAAGATAGCCAATATTAAGGGTGATATAATACAGTTAGGCTGCATTTGGATGGATGGATTTGGAGGAGGGATTTCAAATCCATAATAATAAATAGATTGAAGTTGTTTGGATTAAGTGACTTGACAAAAAATTTCAAATCCATAGCTCTCACTTTTAGTTGTTTTTTAGCAATTGTGGAGGATTTTAAATCCCTTCCCACTTGAAGTCATTTCAAATCTATTCATTTAAAATACCTCAATCCAAACACAACCTTAAATAAAGACAATATAATTTTCTAACATTAAACTAGATAAAATATTAATGAAAGATAAACTAGTAGTGGTTAAAAAAAGTATTAGTTTGTGATTGATCAAGCTTTGTCTTGCATAAGATCTGCAAATCTTAGTTGAAGTGGAAAAATTTAAGAAGTATAAGCATAATGTTATTTTATAATCTAATAGAAGTAGTAGTTTGACTTACAAATTATATTCTCAGAATTAAATTATAAAAAATTCCATGAACATGTAATTAAAATAAAGAAACACAAGGGCATTTTAGAAATTACAGTTAGTAGAAATACGAGGCTTTATGGGACCAAAGCATCGAGATGCGTTGAGCAAGCTGTAGTTATGGGATGGATAATAGCTGTCTGTATTGCTTTTTGTTCTTTTCTGTACACTCACCATAACACATAAAGCAACGTTCAGTTTAACACTCCCTTCAATTTAAACCGCATTTTACAATTTTGTATAAATACCTCCTCATCTTCCTCCTCCATATATCCCTCAGTCACATTCATCCACAACTACTTTATCTCCCTACACTTTCTCTCTCTATAGCTACACTACTTTCTCTCTCTAGAAATCTATTTTCTCTCTCTAGATATCTAAACACACACAGAAATTAGAAATGGCTTCTTCTTTTTTGATTGTTAAACTAATTCTTCTTACTTCCCTCTTCAATGTGTGTTTTGCTGCTCTGGTAGCAGAAGAACCACAAACCCAGCTGCTCAAATACCACAAAGGATCACTCCTCCATGGCAAAATCTCCGTCAACCTCATTTGGTACGGCAAATTCAAACCCTCACAGAGAGCAATCGTCTCCGATTTCATCTCCTCTCTCTCGTCATCATCATCATCTAATTCCGCCGCCGCCGCTCAAATCGAGCCATCCGTCGCCACGTGGTGGAGGACCACCGAGAAGTACTACAATCTCGCCGGCGGCGCAAAGAAGGCGTCTTCTCTCTCACTCTCCCTGGGCAAACAGGTCCTCGACGAGGGCTACTCTCTCGGAAAATCTCTCTCCCAGAAACAGATCGTTCAGTTGGCATCCAAGGGCGAGAAATCCAACGCCGTTAACGTCGTGCTGACGGCGTCAGATGTCAACGTCGACGGTTTCTGCGTCAACAGGTGCGGGTCGCACGGATCCTCCTCCAACAGCAAATTCGCGAGGGGGCCGGGGAATAAGAATTACAAGTTCGCATACATCTGGGTCGGCAACTCGGAGACTCAGTGCCCCGGGTTCTGCGCGTGGCCGTTCCACCAGCCAATCTACGGGCCGCAGAGCCGCCGCTGGTTGCCCCGAACAACGATGTGGGCCTGGACGGAATGGTGATCAATTTGTCGGGTCTGTTGGCGGGAACGGCGACCAACCCGTTCGGAAATGGGTTCTATCAGGGAGCGGCGGGTGCGCCGTTGGAGGCGGCGTCGGCTTGCCCGGGGGTTTACGCTAAAGGGGCTTACCCCGGTTACGCCGGAGACTTGCTGGTTGACTCGACGACTGGTGCTAGCTATAATGCGCACGGCGCTAATGGCCGGAAGTACTTGCTTCCGGCGATTTACGATCCTTCTACTTCCAGATGTTCCACTCTAGTTTAGATTTTATTTATTTATTTTCTCTTTATATATATAAATAATTATTTTGTAAGAGTAGTGTAATAGTGGATTCATTCATTCATTTATTTATTTTTGGGGGAAATATCTCTTTTCTTTTATATTTTATTTTATTTTGAAGAACAAAACATAGCTAATTTCCTAATTCAGGAGGATCCTTAGTCCAGGGTGTTCAAAATTCAATATAGTAAAATATTGGAGTAATTGATATAGAGAAAACAAAACTAAAGTACACAACTTTTGTTATACATTTTCCATATAAACCATTTTTTTTTAATAAATATTTTTGTGAAATATTTATTTCATTTTTTCTCCTTTTCTATAGCACATCCAAAATTATTTGTTTTTTCTTCTTTTTTAATAAAACACGTTTTGGATTTTTTTTAAGGACACGTTTTTTTAACTATTTTGTTTTTTTTTTTCCTTATTTTTTTCCCTTCCCCACCAAATATGATCAACTTTGAATATTTTTTTTTAAGTTTGTTTTTTTTTCTGAATATCTCCTTTTTTTTTACGTATGTGTATTAAATTTTATTGTTAAAATAGATATAAATATTATGAATGCAATTAGTGGAATTTTTACATTTTCGGTGTTCCGTTCTTTTGCTATTGTACATGTCATATATGTTTACTAATTTCTAATTATGCTTATCTTATATTTTTTTCCAAATATCCACCCGTGCAACGTACGAGGCAAAATACTAGTATTGTGTAATATATATTTATCGCAAATTGACCCTATCTTTAAACATTTGAAATTTGAGAAAGTTGATTTACTTCTATAATCCATATAAAATAAAAATAATTGTGATAATAATTTTAATACATGTATTTAAAATTCTACAATCACAAAAAAATAATAATAAAAAAAAAAAATTGGATTAAAAGGAGGGGTTATTGCACAAATGGTGTGACAGTGGGAATTTGTTATACAAATAGTGTGTTTTTTCTTTTTCTTTCTCAATTTATTGAAATGGTGTAAATTGCGAGTAGCAATTTTTGCCTGATTTTGAGGCTTGAAATCACCTCTGAAAGTTCTGATTTCACTTGAAGTAAAAAATCGATCAAATATTTTTAACTGAAATTGCCTTTGGAAGTGATGATTTCATTCTTTTTTCATTTTTTAAATCCGGTATTTTAGAATTACTTTTAACTTCTTTTGACATTTTTATTTTTTTTCAGAGTAAATTACGGGCATCCTCTAAAGTATGAATAAATAACTTACACACTTATGTGGTATTAATAATTACATATACCACCCTCAAACTAACATTCCATCAAAAGCTTAACAAAATGTAGAAATTGTCCAAACTACCATTTAATTAAAAAAAAATTAAAAAATTAAAAAATTAAAAATATTAAAGTGTAAATGTCCACTTTACCCTAATTACATACACCTCCTCCATAACACCCTTCTCCACCATCATCACCACCTGCCGCCGCCTCCCGCTGTCGGAATCCACAACCCAATAATGTAAACATCCCCCACCCGACTGTACATTACACCTTTGCAAACATAATTTCTCATCTTCATTCACAACATGAAGGCTCAGAGACCCAATTGTAGAAAAAATAAAACCTTCATTGTAGAAATCCATGCGCAAGATAGTTGTAGGAAAATAAAAAGAACCACCATTTTCACAAGCAAAGATAAACCCAAACATTTGGAGCAAAGTATCCAATGGCCTTTGTCATGACCCAAGACGTTAGCGGCGACGACGGAGGTCAACGTGTCGGTGGCGATGACGGCAACGGCGACTGTGGCAGTTGATTGAAGAAGACAAAGGTTGTGTTTGATAGAATTAAACACTGAACGATAAATGATGATTACATATCTGAACGATTAAGAAGAGCGTTTATGTCCTGAATACTGAACTATTAAGTTTATTTGATAACGAAATATGTATTACATCTGGATGATGTATGTTTAACATATTAGCCATTCGGCTAATTAACTAACTAGTGAAATCATCATTAATATTTAAATAATAAAAAATAGATAATTATAAATAAAATTATGAAATAAAAGACTAAAAGGACAAATCTAAAGGATTCACGTTGCCTTGGGTTTGTCATTTATTTGTATTAAAGAGAAATCACGTTATTTTGAAAATCCCATGGAATGATTGAAAAAAAATGTAAGAAAAAATTATCATATTTTTTTTTTTTTTTTAATTTCACACCCAATTGATTTGTATATTTATGGTGTATTCCTTTGTGAAAGAAAATTAAGAAAATAGGTTAATGGGTTACTTAATTTTGTCACTTTGCAAATAAATAGAATAATCAATTCGTATGAAGTTATATGTTTCTAAACTCCATTCTTTTCACCTTCTGAATGAATAAACAATGACTTTTGGACTGAACGACTAAGTGTTGATCAATTACAGTAAGAAGTACACACCAAACAGACTGAATAATATAAGGTGTCCTTACTGATTAAGAGATAAGTGTCCATTAAGAGGCTCATTAAGTGGTAACAAATACGGCCAAAGAAAGGCTTTAGATTTTGCAACATTGAGTCTTTCTTTGGCTGGAAATGATTTTGGAGATTACCCTTTTTTATATTTTCAACTTAAAATTGTGTACTTTCACTTATCTAGTATAGTCATATTTATCAAATTATATATAAAAAAAAGACTATTATTTACGAAAAACATCCAATCAACATTCACAAAAAAAAAATTGATTCTTGTTATTACAAGTCAACTTGTATTCCACAATATATTTTCAAAAAACCACATGTGTAAATTCTTCAACACTGTACATTAAAGAAAACCTACAAATCTCGTATATATGACTATACATGACTATGTACATAGGACTACGTGTGGCTACAAATGACTACAAAGCCGATTCCATCAATTGGCTTGTTGTTTGTCCATATTCTTCAACATCATCGACTTGAGAGAGAGAAAAATTGCATGTCTTCACATATGGGAGAAAAAAAACAGAGAAATCAAATTAGAGATTGATACACCTAAATGGCCCACATTGGGCCATTTAGATTATAGACCATGTGGGCCGAAATACTAGGGCCCAAGTCCCGCCAGATAAAGAAACCAAGCCCACTCTCCTATTTGGGCCCCAATAAGCCCACTACTTATGCTCGTATTAATAAAAAACCAAATTAGAGTTCTAATCAAAGAGAAACTAGATTACTGCTCTAATTAGGAGTCTTCTATTAATTAAGTATAAATAACACCTCAACTTGAGGAGAAAGGCACATTCTGAAGAAATCCCTCAAGTACTATAGATCTCGTGCTCCCTACTATATTTCTTGTGCTAGTATCTTACTTGACGGTCGGAGGGGTTTCCGCCGGATCAACTCCCGGCTTAGTTCACGTGCTTTGGTTTTGTAGATTGGGCGGTCAAGCTCTCTCTTTACGTGGTTGCATCATCTACTCGCGTGCAAGAAGCCTACCCCGTGTCCCCAATTAATTAAACGAGGTGATCTATACATCATCATTTTGGCGCCGTATGTGGGAATGCCAACTAGGTCATCGCGACGTAGACAAGGTGATCTGGATACTCACGCAACACGCTACATCTGCCGCATCATCGATGAGGAATGCCCCACCACCTTTGGATAACACCGGTGCACTCCTCCACGAGAGAACACCGGTGCCCTCCCTCTCCGAGAGAACACCGGTGCCCTCCCTCCACGGGATAACACCGGCGCACTCCCTCCGCGAGAGAATACCGGTGCCCTCTCTCCACGGGATAACACCGGTGCACCCCCTCCGCCACGAGAGAATCCCGGTGCCCTACCTCCATGAGATAACACCGGTGCACCCCCTCCACCACGGAAGTGGGGGTAGACACCATGGACATGACGATCGAGCCGCACTACCTCACCTGGCAGGGGTGGTCTTAGCCCAATAAAATCAGATTCTCATTAAACACATCAAGGCAAATCCAGCACAACAAGTCCAAGCAGTGGATTCTCCATACTGCGGAATTTGCAGCGACAATCACTACTCACTCCAATGCCAGCAAGAGATGAATCGCTCAACTACGTCAACAATGCACCTAGCCAATTCAAAAATCAATGGTGGAGACCACAAGGCAAATATGGAGGCAATCAACAAGGCCAATGGTACTAAAGACCTCAAGGTCAATTCCAAAATCAAGCCCCTACACAACAAAGTTATCAAGGGAAAAATCCAACGGCACAAAATTCAAGCTAAAATACTGAGGAGGTGTTAGCCCAATTCATGATAACCCCTCAAGCCTCCCTACGAAACTTGGAAAATAAAATGGCACAAATGGAATTAGAACGAGGCAACCGTCTGGAGGGAACCTTACCATATAACATGGAGGAGCCAAGAAAGAGGGAAAACGAGGAAGTTCGAGCCATTAGCCTATGGTCCAGTAGGCAATCAAAGGAGAATGAAGCCAATCTAGGAAAGACCTCATCCAATGTGGTTGTACGGGTACCACCTATTTCGTACCCTCAAATATTTCAAAAGACGAGGCCTAATGAAGAATAATGAAGAAACTTACCAATCTGTTAGTCTGAGGTACGGAAGGCAATGGAGGAGGTCCCGAGAAAAGAAAAGGCTATAAAAGAAATCGATGGGACCAAGACGGTAGAAGAGGCAAAGGACGATCAAGGAGAATCTTCGAAAATCAAAGTGACACCGGCTCCACCTATCTATATCCGATGCAAAGGTTCAAAAAGAAGAAGCAAGATGCCGAATATAGTTGGTAGAATCTAGCGCTTATGATTAGACAATTTGATATTCTCCGTGGGATCGATACTTGGACTTATAATTTATTATATTACTTGTTCGATACGTGTACTTGCATGTAGGTAAAATAACCGACAATATACTGCGCATAAAATCCATATTAAAAATGGCCTTTCGAATCACTAAGAAGTAAGAACACATCCTCCCCAGTTGCGAGCATATCTTTTTTAGTACCATCAACATTCAATTTCAGATCAAGACCGTTAGGTTTAATCAATCTTAACCGAATTCCTCTCTTCCTATAAGCATCATTCTTCTTACCTTGGAGGGTTTCCAGAATAATCGTTTCCCAAAAGGAATCAAATCTTTTGGGAACGTTATTCAAACTCAATTTCTGAACATCATTATGAATCACAATATTAATAAATGAGACTCCATTCATTTGCATGTCTTCAACAATATCTTTGCAACGACTTTTCCATAATTCTCAAATAGAAAAGAATATAATGTCTACCATACAAACACCTATTTGAGATCCCAGACTCATACCATGTATATATATTCATATATTGCCTTTATTGAAGGAAGTACATTTTCTTTATTGTGTCGATCACTTTTGCGGAATGTTGTATGACTTATTAAATTATTCGAACGTATAAAGGCGTATGTTGATCAACATGTATACATTTACTTTATTTTGTTGTACTTCTGAGCCCTTTTAAATAAGAAGTTGAAGTGTTGATGCTATGCGTTGTTTGCAGTAGGATGGACCAAGGTTTTCTATATAGAGGTAATTGCACGGAACCCCTTTGTAGTCTCGAATAGCTAAAAAGGTCCTTATGTTAAAAAAATTAGCATAAACCCTCCCCTATGTTTTGTTTGAGTATCTTCTTATAATTTCAAAATGGACTGTTGACTCAAGTGAAATGACTAACCTACCCATAATTAGAAGGGTCCATTAGATATAACCCCCTTAGTCTTACAAATAATAGGGGTAGGTCCAAACTCAAATTTGTCATTTAGATAAAAACCCATTTTTTTTCTAAATTCCATCAGTACCCTCAATCAAAATCCCACAAATCCTGTTACTTTACCTTTTGAAATGATATCAAATCCCTCCCTATTTTCCCGTTAAAACAACTATCCCCACTAAACCCACTACCACATTCTGCAAAAATCCAAAAACCAGAAGAAAATATACGTTTCACTGCAAAAATCACCAAAGCGAAGAGAGCATGCTATACGGGGGATCGACGTCTTTCTGCACTTCGAACACTCTGCCATTGGTACGTCTTCGTCGCTTGTTGAAATGCCATCACCTATCGATGTGTTGATGTGTTCCCGTAGTCTCTCGATTGCGACTGCGGGGATGACGGCGTGAGGGTTTGTGTCGATTGCGGCGGCGGGGATGACGGCGTAGGGGTTTGTGCCGAGCGCCTGGTATGAATTGAAACCCTTACCGGAGTCGGCGCAACTCCTGTACGATTTGGGCACGGGCGGCAGCGGGGACGGCGTAGTAGGGACGCATTCTTGAAATATCTTGAAGTCGAGTGAAGCGGCGGCGGAGATGGTGGTTTCGGAAACGGCAGGCTATACGGGGAAGCACGCTATACGTGCAAAGCAAAGAGAGCACGCTATACCGGGGATCGACGATACACATTAGTATACATAAAAAAATCATATAACAGACAACTGTATTTTTCAACCACATAGTATATTAATGATTTCAATATAGTACATTAATCTGCTATGATAGTATATTACGGTTATAGTAGTAGTATGAAATTGTGTTACAAACAATATACCACTAAAATGACAAGAACATTGAGAACAAAACCAACGTAAAGTAATTCCAACATAACCAATAGAATATTTAAAACATACCATAACACAATCAAACCAATATGTCGAGTTAAAAAACTCTAGTACATTAATAATCTCATAATAGTATAATAAAATGATAATGGTAGTATCATACGTTATTCATAATAGTATACTAATGTATTACAACGGTTTAACACTTAACTGAAGTTACAATGCCATTACATCGTAAACACGACATTAATTAAACATATCAAATCTTAGGGGGGTTTGGAAAATAACAACCATCAGAATCAATTGAATTCATTGGGTTTATGTCCTCGTCGCTATCATTAGGAATGCAATCGACTTCTTCGTCGGACAACTGCACAACGCCTGCAATCAATGTCTCGCTTTTAGTGGCATCAACAGCTCCAACTAGTTCACCCCCACCCCCTGTTCCAGCATCATCAGAAACAACAACAACAACATCATCAGAAACAACAACTTAAATAGACTACCAAATACATTTCAATGTACTACCGAATACATTAAAATCGACTGCTGTAAACAAACAAAACAACTATCAATCAGTTTCAACTTCATCAACTCGACCACACCAAATATTTATTTCGATTACTGCGTAAAACAACTACGACACTCATATAAAACAACTCTGGTCAAACTATGTGAACCCTCCTCTTGCGACTACGTGAATCCTCCTCCAAGACAAACATCATCAGTCAATAACAATGTATATATCACGACGTAATTTTTTTTTAAAAACGATCTACATTAATACCAATTGAATCAACACACCAAGACAAAACTTATAATGGCTAACCACCATAACACAACAACACTTACACATGCCAGACAAAAAATAAACGAAAAAAAACTGTACATACTAACCAGATAAAACGCTCCGATTCGAGAATACTACCACGGCGGTGAACAATTCTTCCTATCCCGATTGTATACGCTTTAATAATGATGAAAACGATAAAACCATCAATATACTCACGTAAGTTTAATCCGTGATTATAGGCAACGTATCAGTAATCCCATATCACGTCGATAAGGAAAAAACCGATGTCCAAAAATAAAATAGGGGTATTATAGGAAAATTAACTAATATATTGTGTCAAGTTGGCATAATTGGGTGTATCTCAAAAAGGGAAAAATCAAATGGATCTACCTCATCATTACAAAATCTCAACAGAGGGTTAGCCCTAATAAATCCTAATTAGAAATGGAGCAAATACCGCAACCCAATATAATAACATATTAATAAAATAGAAAAAAATGAAAATAGAACCCCACCAAAACAATACCCCATCGTCCTTCCCTCTCTCTCTCCATGTAGAATTCGCTCCAGCCACGAAGCATCCCAACAAAAAATAGTGATATGGTTTGCATTGATTTGGAGAGAGAGCTTTTTTTTAAGATCTATTGAGATTGGATTGAAAATTCTAAAAACTTCAATTTGGGCTTATAAAAATCCGGGAATGAATCTCTAATTTTCAAAAAACTTGATTGAAGGGTATTTGCATCTTTCCATGTCGAAAAGAGACGCCCAATCGCACAAACCGCGAGTGTATTGCACATGGAGCTCGTAAGTTCCGTTTTGCGTTTGAGTAGTTTTCATAGGTGGTTCTATGCTACGTTTTTAATGTAGGAGTGTTTTTAGCTATTCGAGATTACACATATCTTGTTTTTGCAAAAGGGATAATTAGCAAGACCCCCCTCGTCTTGGTAAATGAGTTAAGAAAACCCCCCCTCCCAAAAATAATTAGAGAAAACCCCCTTAGTTAGTATTCCACCAAATATTATTTTTATAATTCCAAATCTACCCTTATTTGTCAATGTATTATTTTTAAACCCTAATTTCTCTCATATTTTTTTTCAGCATCTCTGCCCCTTACCACCACCATTATCTCTCCCCGCCGTCCACCATCTATGCACATCACCACCACCACTACCTCTCCCGGAAGCTGCGATAGTGACGCCGGGATGGCACCGGCGAAATCGTTGTTCGACAAGTCGAGCGATGTTAGGGTTTGGAGGCGGCTGAGGAACGAAGGGATGTTGCCGGAGAGATGATTGAATCTCAGGTCGAGATATTTGAGATGACAGAGTTTGGTGATCTCTTTCGGGATTTCTCCGGTGAGATTCGTCGAGTGGAGGTACAGTTCTTCGAGGTATTTGAGGTCGGAAACGGTGGCCCGGATCGGAAGGTGGTTGAGATCGGCGAGTATTAGGTTAAAGAGGATGATACGATTGGCGGCGCCGCCGCATCGGACGATGTTGTCCCAGTCGCAGCAGTCGACGAGTGGGTCCCAGTCCCATGATGAGATGAGGTTGCTGTTGGGAGGAGTGTTGAGGTCTTTCTTGATTTGTAGGAGGGTTTTTTTGTCATTTGGGTGGCACCTCTCTGAAAATGCAGTGTTGGAGAGAAAAAAGAGGATGAATATGAAACAATGGAAGGCCATGGCTAAATAATTTGGATTTTTTTTTTCTTTTTTTTGTGTAAAATGGAAATTGAGATGGAATACTGTTCGGACAAGAAGAGAGGAAGAAAGTCGGCAGGACCTTGGGGCCCGGACGCGCCGCCGACGATGAACCATGTGAAGGCGGAGAGGCAGAGGAGGGAGAAGCTGAACCACCGGTTCTACGCACTCAGATCTGTGGTACCCAACGTTTCTCGGATGGACAAGGCTTCACTTCTATCTTGCGTCAACAATATAATGATTCAGGATGTTGTCGTTACTCAAGACTGATGTTGCTTCATTGGTGGAGTTGAACATGCTCAAAACTTGACGGGTCCGGCCATGACAGGAGCTCTGGTTGGTGTGGTGACGATGGGGAGGCTGTTTTTGGGTTTTTTTGTGGATAGGACGGAGGACGGCGCGTGTAGAGAATTTCGCGCAGGCTGTTACCTTAATCGACTATGTACATGTTCATAGTCGATTACGCTAATCGACTATGCTCTGGTAGTCGATTAAGGTTCACCGACTCCATTTTTTTTTTTTATTTTTTTTGGATTTTTTGTTTATTGCTTTCAATTGTATAAATCATTTATAATTTTTGTATATTTTTTTGTTTTTGTTATATATAGTTGATTTTGTATTTTTTTCGCAGTTGTGATTTGTTATTTTAGTAGTAGATTCTTAATCGACTATGCTTCACATCATAGTCGATTACTATAACTGATATAAAACAAAAATTAAAAACAAAAAAAAAATTAAATAATTAAATAATTTCCTTAATCGACTATGAAGCATAGTCGATTAAGGCTTAATCGACTATGCTTCATAGTCGATTAAGAAAAAAAACGGAAAAAAAAAAAAATTGATGAGCGTGACCCAGTGATGATGTGGCGGGTGGGGGCAAAGCTGGAAAGCATAATGGCTGAAAATGGGTGTGGACTTTTCTCAAATGGACTAAAATATTTTGGACCTCCCTCAATTAAAAAAAATAATGAGGGGGTTTTCTCAAAGAGCCCCTTTGCAAAAAGCCCTTTGTTGTATAGATCCATGTTAAGTGTATATTTTTACACTTAATCGTACCTTTTAATTGGAGCTTTTGGTGTGTTTTAACGATAATTGGTGCTTAAAAAGTTAATTTATTGTATTTTAGGTACAAATTGAAGAATTGGAAAAGTATGGGGTAAAAAATGCAATTTTGGAGAAAATATGGGTCAAAAGTGAAAAGTCAAAATCTGAAGATTTAAAGCCCAGACGGCCGTCCGAGTTTTCGTTCAAAATTTGGGATGGCCGTCCGATATCACGAAGATGCGCTGTAAAGGGATTTTAATTGCACAAGGAAATTGCCTTCTTCTCCAAGTTTTCCACCCTATATAAGACCAAGCCAAACACACAATTGTGGATCCATCTTTTACGCAGTTTCAAGAGCAACAAAGCAATAACGAAGACGAAAAATTCGAAGACTCCAAGCATATACTTATCGTTTATGATTAATTTTATTTGCGTTTTTATTTTAATCATGAGTAGCTAATTTTCTTAATTCTAGAATTTTATTTGGAACCCTATGTGGGATTTATGAACTCTTTTCTATGATTTTATGCAAGTTTTAATTCCGAATTATTTCTTCTACTTGTTTTATTAAGTGCATGAATTTGATCACCTTATGTGCTTTTATGTTATTGTTAATCGCATGAATCGGAAGATCGGGTTAATAATTAGAACTGTGGTAGTAGAACATTTGTGGTATTAACATAGGAATATAGTTAATTAATCTCTTAGGTAACCATTATTGAGATTTGTGCTTAATGTTGTGTTCTAGAATTAATTGCGTAGGAATACATTAATTGAATCTAGAGTATTAGAATCGCAATACACGCGGAAACGCGTTATGATTAATTTAGCATCTCAAGTTAATAATCCGGGTTAATTACTAGCATAATTGAAGGAATTGGGGGAGTAATAATCACATAGGGGGAATAATAAAATCCTAGACTTGCTTACTTTGATTAAATCTTCGTTTTAAATTGCTTTCTTGTTTTTGCTTGCTTTTTAATTTAATTTAATTTAGATAATTCTCTTCAAATTCGACTGTGTTGGGTGAGCTTGATAAAAATTGCTATGATTTAGCGTCTAGTGTAGGTATTCCAAGCAACAATCCACAAGATGAATCTTTAAATATATAACTTCAAAACATTAGATTTAATATATTAAGACAAGTTGTTCGAACTTTTTTACATATAGAGAGAATTAATCTCCTTCTAAGTATTTAATAGTTAATATTAATTAGTGTAATTTTCTTTCCTCAAAATGGCCACAATTTCTCCTTCAATAATTCAACATTCATTACTTGATGACATCCTTGTGCCTGTTCAACAAAAAGTATAATAGAATTAGAATAAATTTTATACTCCCTCCGTATTTAAATAGTTGTCCTTTTTCACCATTATACAAATCTTAAGAAATTTAATAAATATGTTTTGATTTTAGAAAAATAAATATAGTTATATCAAAATATCTTTGTTTACTAATTAATGCGAAGAGATTGTTGGATAGTTAACAAGAACATAATTGAAAAATATATAATTAATGCAGCATTTGAATTCTAAAGTGATATTTAATATGAAACAAAAAAAAAATTCTCAAAAGTGACAGATATTGTGGAACAAGAGGGAGTAGAATCTTGATGTAAGTATCAAGTTTCAAAATTATTTATAAAAAAAAAAAGCAAATATAATAATAAGCAGTTTTTAAAGGGAAATTAATTTTATTTTTTTCAAAGTGCAAAAACTAATTCCAACTACTCGATTCCAAAAAAAAATGGAAATTCGAAGTGTTTTTTTTTTTTTTTTTTTCTCTCTCTTTACACCTGTAATATAAAACAATACATGATATATTGATAAAAGAAAATATATTTTTTGACAAAAGATGGAATTACTTTTGAAATTAAAATCCGATTTTTGCAAAATTATTTCTGAAAAATAAAGTCAGAATATCATGTATATAAGACCAATATTTTTCCAAAACAATTCAAAATAATAACTAGATATAGAAATCTCAAGTATCGTAACGAAGATATATTCGAAGGAATTTATGAAACATAAAACAAATAATATTCACAAAATGAATTTCAAAGGTCACATAAATTAAACTTCATTAATAATATATATATATAATATACCTGAATATGCAAAGTATAGAAAATTCTGGCATCAAATGATTCAAAAGAAGTGGCATTTGTAACAAGAAACCCTTCTTCCTCCAAACTCATTACAGCTTCAGAAATTAATAAAACACGCTTTTGATAGTCGGCTTTTGTACTCATCTGAATCACGATTTCTCTCTCCCCTATCGGTGTCGTTGTTACAGCTGAATTAGTATTACTTCGATTTTGTTTTATTTGGTTTTCTTTCAGACCAAACGACGACGATGATGAAGATGATGATGTCATCTTTGTCGTCAGCATTTCTTTCTTGTGAATTAGTTTTTCAACTTCTTTTTGTATTTCTGGAATGTATTTCACCACCCTTGAAACTGTGGCTGGTATGCTCAGTTTTCTCTGTCATCAAATTATTAATTAATATCATATAATAACTTATTTATTATAATGTATACAAATAATTTTTTAAAAATATTTAAAAGAAATATATTAGGCGAAAAAAAAAATTTAAAAATTATTTTAATTATAGATTTTTATTAGGATTTTAAATATCTATCAAACTATATATAGTTCAAATTGAGAGAGAGAGAGAGAGAGAGAGAGAGAGAGAGAGAGAGAGAGAGAGAGAGAGAGAGAGAGAGAGAGAGAGAGAGAGAGAGAGAGAGAGAGAGAGAGCTGAGTATTTTTAATTCATCCAAACAAGCTCAATTATTTTTACTAGTTATTATGAATTTTGAAATATTTAGTCGTTTCAAATGGTTCTTCAAGAAATGCAACTAAACGAAAAAAAAAAACGAGAAAAAAAGAAAAAAAAATAAAAATAACTTACAGATTGATCTTCATTTGGAAGAAGTGACCTAAGAGAAGAATACAGATTATTGATTTTTTTGCGACGATCACGTTCGCTCGCGTTGTGGTTGAGCTTCTTGACCGTCTTATTTTCATCACCACCACCGTCGTTGATTTTAGGGTTTGTTCTTGATGACGAGTTCGGAGAATGAAGATCGATGGAATATTCCGAAGTATCTTGTCTTTCTGTAGACAAATAGTTGATCATATTTTGTTGTTGATGATCATGGCTTATGGATTCATCCAAAAGCCATCCTACAGAGCAAAATTGAGGAGATAATGCCAGCATATTTTTAATTTTTTATTTTATTTTTGGAATTCTGGTTGATTAAGAAATTATGTTTAGTATAGTTGGTAATAGAGTCTATTTATATACTTTGGAGACAAGTGTTGCTGTCATGGGAACTATCCTACATCAGCATCGATTCCTAAATTATTGTAATAAAATAAATATGGTGTTGTTTATATTGGTAATAAAAGAAGAAAAAATAATGGGATAGAAGTAATCAAAGTAAACCAAGAACCTAATATTGCTAATTTAAATCATTTATTAATAAGGAACTCTTTGATATAACCCCTCAAATATTCCATTTATAGAAAAATGTTCAAATTATAATTCACTCTTTAAGATAAACCCATTCTCCTCAAGGAGAGAGGAGTCAGAGGTCGAGGTGGGAGACAGATCGGAAACAGGTGGAGCCCATGAAGAGGTCGCGGAGGAGCAGGTGGCGCGCTCTAGGGCATACCATGCACTGGCTGCAGACGAGGGCGGCGGGGTTGCGACCGCGAACGTCGAGTACTGCGGCAATTATGTTTTTTCACGAAATTCAGATTAAACTGGACGCTTATCAACTATGTGGTTATTTGCATAATCGATTAATAAATCAACTACGTTTTTTTATAGTCGATTTATTATTTTTAGGTCTAATATACGCTTGAATATTTCCATCAACTATAGTTGATTAACAAATCGATTATGCAAACAACATAGTCGATTAGCTTCCAATTTAATCTAAATTTCGCGAGAAAACATAAGATGAATTAGAAAATCGCGAAAAAAAAAAATATAAGTAGGGAGTTTCCTCAAATTATTGTTTTGAGGGGTTTTCTACCTCGTATGATTTTTTTCAAATAAGGGATGTCTAAGCTAATTTTCCCTATTAACTTATCACAATAGTTTGGAGGGGATAATTACATTAATACTATTGTTTTTGCTAATAATGAGAATTTTATATAAAATCTTTTTATCAACACAAAAAAAATAAATTAAAAATTATAATAATATTTTAATTCAAGAGATTGGCTGACCATATGAATAATCTTTATGGGCCTATTAAATAGTACCAATATTTTTCTTACAATCGAAGAGCACACGCATGGCTTAAGGCTAACCATAGTTAGTTATACTAATCACGCGACTAATGCATGGCACACACGACACCTAGACCATTCTGCTTGCGTGATGCACGTGAAAACACACTCTTCGAATTTATTAGTATTTTTATCCTTTCAACGGTTAAGTAATCAGCTATGCATATACATATTCTATATGTATTACTGGATATTTTATTAATTCATTAAGGAATCTGTTGGCTTTTAGCCGTTGAATCAAGATGTGAATGTTCATTTATTATGTTAGTTACTGTTGGTTACTGGCCCCAAGTAACTTATACACTATATGAGATGGACCAACTAATTAATAAGTCTGGCAAATCCCAAAGTTCACCTAAAGCTAGGTCAAACTTGGAAGTGTCTAGATATTTTGATAATGGCTGTTGTTTTCCATCACTTGATCCGAGCCACTCATTTTAAGTATTTAACTTGAAAACTCCTCAGAACCCTATCTTTTCGGTTTTCGCCTCTCTCTCCCTAATACCAATCGTACTACTGCAATTAATGCCCCTTGGCATTTTCCGGCGATATAATCGTTTAACCGAACGATGGCAATTCCTTTCTTATTCTCTGCTTTAGAGAAAATCAGCTTTATGCATCTATGTATCAAACGTGCAAAGAGAGAGAGGGAAGTGTGAGAAAAACACTCGAGTTTGAATCTCTCTTTCTGGTTCTAATGTGAACACTTGTGATCTACTATAGGTGAGAGAAACAGGAGAGAGTTCAAACCTGTGAGTTGGGGTTTCTTGGGTGTGAGTTAGGTCCCAATCTGAGTGATTCCAGTAAAACTTAGGGTTTCCGGTGACTGGGTATTTGCTGGACTGTTTGTGCCACCGCCGGTGGATTCTGGACGAGAAAAATAGACAAGGAAACTGAGTCGTGACATAAAGCTCTCTATAGCTTCTATGTTCACTTCAGATCCCAGATCAATTTTTGATTTTTCTTTTACGTACCCATATTCTGTAACAGGTATGATGTTTATCTTATCGAGTTTAAGTTTGTTCAAACAGGTTCCCAACAGTGGTGGTATCCGAGTGTCTTTGTGGTGAAGGTGCCCATTTAGACAAATCAGAAGTACAAGATCTATCTAGATCTTGCACATGTATATCTCTTCCTCACCTCTTTATAATAATTGTAAAATACTAGAGATCTGTGTTAAGGCCTAAGGTCTATACTGCTCCTCTGCTGCAGAACTATCTAACACACAGTTCAAGCAAACTGTTTCTATATATTCCTTACATTTTTATATTTTTGGTAAAATACTAGAGATCTGTATTGAGGCCTAAGTTCTCCAATGTTACTATGCTGCAGAACTGTCTAACACACGCCGATTGGGGTGGATGCCCTGACACACGCGATCCA
Source organism: Erythranthe guttata (assembly GCF_056151865.1). Taxonomy (NCBI): domain Eukaryota; kingdom Viridiplantae; phylum Streptophyta; class Magnoliopsida; order Lamiales; family Phrymaceae; genus Erythranthe; species Erythranthe guttata. The sequence continues at coordinate 6,218,999 of NC_142535.1, read as the reverse complement.
CTTCGGGTTATTGTATCTTTCTAGGCAACAACCTTATCTGCTGATCCTCCACACGACAAGTGACTATATCCCGCTCAAGTGTGGAGGCTGAAACGAATGTTGTTGCTGAAACGACATGGGTGCGTAACCTCCTGACCGAACTACTATGTCCGTCGACAAAAGCAACCATTGTTTATTGCGCGCACCAAACACATGGAACTTGACATACACTTTGTCAGGGACAACGTCACCTTGGGACACGTTTGTGTTCTCCATGTCCCGTCCACAGATCAGTTCGCTGACGTCTTCACCAAAGGGCTTCCAGCCCCTCTCTTTTGAGAATTTGTCTCCAGTCTGCACGTTCGCCCCTCTCCGCAGGGGTATATTAGCCGATATATTTACTAACATATATTATAGATAAATATTGTAATATTGTATATCTTCTAGTTCCCTTGTGTAAATGGTTGGGGTTTTCACACATGTAATATATATATATTACAATAAACGTGAGAGATAATTAATTCTCTCTTTCTCCAAATATTAATCTTCTATCAATAACCATACCATATCGCGAGATTAACTACTATGAACTGAAAAACTTGGAGGAAGTTCAGGACCTTCCATACGAGCACTCTTAATTTATTGGGTTGAAAGCAATTTACATTCCTAAAGTATACCATTTGTAACACTTACCCCCTTAAAGTATCATTTGTAACACTTACCCTCCTCAAGCAGAATTTAATTTGCATTTTAAATTCTAATACCTTAAATTTTCTCTTTCATTGAAATGAATAACTAAAAGATAATTAAATCACACAACTAAAATTATCTATTGAAAAAGATAGTATTTTAAAATTTAAAAATATTATGTTGCATTGGGTATGATCCAGACCAGAATCAGCATATAGGGCCCAAGGTAAAAAGCCCATTAAAGAAATAGATGGGCCCGGTATGCATAGCCCACCAGAAGGCCAGCCCCATAAAGGATGATGGCCTTAAGGGATTCTCTGGCCCACTAATAAAAGAGTGGAAGCGATCAAGTCACCCGGCATCCCGGCGACACGGCGCAGGTCGGGGTAAACCATAAATGGCCCTGACAGTGACACTAATGGCGCATTAAATGCTCTAACAGCAGCATTCAATGTCCGAATGACTAGGTGCGGCCAAACGACATACACACAGGCATCATAGCCAGACCTACGAGAGGGTTCATAATGACCCCGGCCGTCCGGGCAACGAGAAGAGGGGGCGTCGTTGGCAGTCACCGACCTGAATTCATGGGCTCTCGAACGATGGGCCGAGGAACCTGTATAAAAGAAGACCATGCTTATCCCAGGAAGCCACTCTCTCGCTTTCTCTTTAACACACACACACACATGCATAATAAAGTATACGTAGATTCTTACTGAAAACAATAAGCGGATCATTATTGACTTGATCGTCGGAGTTCTAACTGCGGCATCAGTCCGGTTATCTCTCTTGCAGGTAACAATCCCAGCTAGAGGAGCCCTCAACCGCACTGTTTTTGGTCGGATCAATTGGCGCCGTCTGTGGGAAACCTTACAAACAAAGCCAGGCTAACTTCATCACTCAACGTCATGAAACCTTACCAATGGCCTCACCCATAGGTGTAATCCGGAAGCTGTCAGATCAACAGGAGGAGGAGCCAACTCCTCAACCCCCGCAAGTCAATGGGAAAGAGCCTCCACCGAGCCTGTTGGTAGAAGAGCCGACGCCTGGAACTGCCAGTTCCCTCCTCGGGGGCGGAGGCTCCACCATAACCCTTACCTTGGAGACCTTGCAGGCCCTGATCGCGGCGGCGGTGCAAGGGCGATCGCCCCGGGGAAGGATAGAGGATGCAACCACCAAAAGAAAAACAGCAGGGAATGACGGGATACGAGAACAGATTGACGAGCTCGAAGCCCTCACCCCCGACGAGGAGGAAGGGATGGAGGGAACGCCATTCGCCGCAAAACTTCAGCACGGTGAATTGCCCGCGACTTTCAAACACGTCGCATACGAATACACCGGGACCACCGATCCCTGAGAACATTTGTCACGGTTCATTACCTCAGCCTCCCTCCATCGGTTGGCGGACGGCGTAAAATGCCGAGTATTCGCGACCACCCTAATTGGCCGAAGCAAATCCCAACAAAGAATGGGAGGGTGCCATCCAACCAATGGAGGAGCTACAGGTGATCCACCTTAGCGAGAACGACCCGACCCGAGTCACCAAAATAGGAACACGAATGAGTAATGAAACGACTGCGGAACTGTTGTCTTTTCTGCGAGCCAATCAAGACGTGTGCGCCTGGTCTCCTAAAGATTTGGTCGGGATAGACCCTGCCGTAGTCGTCCACGAGTTGAACCTGAGACCCGACGCCCGCCCTGTCAAACAAAAAAGAAGGCACTTTGGAGCTGAGAAGGACAAGATCATCAAGGAAGAGGTAAAAAAACTGCTCGAAGTCGGACATATTAAAGAAGTGAGATTCCCGACGTGGTTATCAAACGATGTCCTAGTAAAAAAAACTGACGGAAGATGGAGAATGTGCATAGATTTCCGCGATCTAAACCAAGTCTGCCCGAAAGACTATTACCCGCTACCGAGGATAGATCAGCTCGTTGATTCAACTGCCGGTTGTGCGATGTTAAGTATGATGGATGCCTCGCATGGATATCACCAGATCCGCCTTAGCGAGGTGGACCAGCCCAAGGTGAGCTTTGTAACCTCCACGGGAACTTATTGTTACGTGGTGATGCCATTCGGCCTAAAAAACGCGGACGCGACATACCAGAAATTGGTAGATACTATGTTCCGAACCCAATTACGATGAAATATGGAAGTGTACGTAGATGACATGCTGGTCAAAAGCAAGGAAGTTAGTGAGCACATCGGCGACCTGCGAGAGACGTTCGCGACATTACGGAGATACGGGATGAAGCTCAACCCCGCCAAGTGCGCATTCGGCGTGGAGACAGGAAAATTCTTGGGATATATGGTGACCAAACAGGGAGTGGAGGCTAACCCCGAAAAATTACGCGCCAAAAAGGATATGCGACCCCCGAGGAGCATAAAGGAGGTGCAGTCCTTGGCCGGTAGAATCACCGCGTTCAGCCGTTTCATCTCGCGAGCGGCCGACACCAGCTACCCGTTCTTCAGAATCCTATGCAAAGGCCGCCATTTCGAGTGGGACACTGATGCCGAACGGGCATTCGAGCAGCTGAAAGAGTCCCTCACCCGTCTGTCCTTACTCGTGAATCCGAAGGTCGGAGAGAGGCTGTACGTCTACCTAGCGACGGGTTCTCAGGCCGTGAGCGCAGTGTTGCTAAGTGAAAGAGGTGGAATCCAACGCCCGGTTTATTATGTAAGTCGAATGCTCAAAGGGGCAGAAAAAAAATTACTCAGAAATCGAGAAGACGGGACTGGCCCTCATCGTCACCGCGCGGAAGTTGAGACCCTACTTATCCCACTCAATAATAGTACGAACCAACCTCCCCTTAAAGGGGACACTAGGTAAGATGGATGTGTCTGGCCGGATGATTAAATGGGCAGTAGAGTTGGGACAGTTCGATATCGGATATAAAGCGCGAACGGCCATTAAAAGGCAGGCGTTGGCGTACTTTTTGCAAGAGACCGCGCGGGAAGAAGAAGGCGAGACGTGGAGGATCTTTGTCGACGGTTCCGCTACCCAGTCGGGAAGCGAAGCCGGGGTGATGTTGTTAAGTCCTGAAGGAGAAGAGTACGAGTACGCGGTTAGATTGACCTTTCGAGCATCAAACAAAAAAGCCGAGTACGAAGCTTTACTGCACGCCCTACGAATGGCCTCGGACACTGGAGCCATTACTCTGGAGATACACTCCGACTCGCAGCTTGTCGTTCAACAATTCAACGACGTATTCGAGACGAAAGACGAATGAATGGAAGAGTATTGCGAGAGAGCGAAGAGACTAGCCGAAGGCTTCCGCAAGGTAATGCTCAAACAAATCCCAAGGGAGGAGAACGAGATAGCAGATTTCCTAGCGAGGATAGGAAGCTTATCAATCGACTGCACCTCCAGGAAGATAACAATCCTAGAGGGACAGTCGAAAGAGCATTTGGAGGTGGCCACAACGGGTCTAACCAAGGACTGGCGCCAAGGCATCGTGCGGTGCCTAAAAGAAGAGGTCCTGCCCTGCCGAAGGGAACATAATAAGCTTGAGATGAGGTCGAGGAATTTTTGTTTAGACAAGGGAACACTGTTAAACGAGGGTTCACTAGGCCACACCTTAGATGCCTGAGTGAGATCGATGGAGCCAACGCGATCAGGGAAGTCCACGAGGGCTGCTGTGGGGATCACATCGGAGGCCGGGTATTAGCGATGCGATTACTAAGAGCAGGTTATTTTTGGCCAACCATGAGAAAGGATGCGATACAATTCGTGAAAAGCTGCGACAAATGTCAAAGATATGCCCCCGCATATACACGCCGAGGGAGGAGATGACAGTAGTAGATGCCCCCTGCCAGTTCATCCAGTAGGAGAACATCGTGGGTCCTCTGCCCCTGGCGAGCGGACAAAGAAAGTTCCTGATCGTCACCATCGACTACTTTTCCAAATGGGTCGAGGCCGAGGCACTGGCAAGGCTCACAGACACAGAAATCATGAAATTCGTATGGCAGAACATATGCTGTAGATATGGATTGCCAAGGGATCTCATCTCAGACAACGGCACGCAATTCAACTCAGCGCGAATAACCAAGTGGTGCAAAGGCCTGGGCATAAGACAGAGGTACGCAGCAGTGGCACACCCGCAAGCGAACAGGAAGGTAGAAGTGACGAACATGGTCATAATGGAATGTATCAAAAAAAGATTGGACAAAGCGAAAGGCAATTGGGTGGACGAGCTGCACTCGGTCCTGTCGGCACGCCGAACATCCCCTAAAGAAGCCACGGGAGAAACCCCGTTCTCACTAGTACACGGCTCAGAAGCGGTGATCCCACTAGAGATCGGAATGTCGTCAAGTCGAGAAAAAAACTTTCAAAAGGCAGGAAACGAGGAAGGTCTAAGAGTTGATCTAGATTTGGCGGCAGAACTAAAAGAGCAAGCCGTGATCCGGATGGAAGCAAACAAGGCAAGAATGAAAAACGCCTACGACAGGAAGGTAAGAAAAGGCATTTCCAGGTAGAAGACCTAATGCTCAAGCAGGCGGACGCCCTAAAAGCTACGGGAAAGATGGAGCCCAATTGGGAGGGCCCTCCATCGTGAAAAAAATCTTAAATGGAGGAGCATATGAGCTAGCTACCGCTAGTGGAAACAAGCTCCCCCCGCCCATGGAACGTAGGGCATCTGAAAAAGTACTTCGCGTAAGACAAAAATACGCATGTTTTTTTTTTGACAAAGGCGAAACTGGTGCCCCCAATAACCAATCTGAAGTTTTTTTGTGAAATGAATGAAAGACACCTTTTTGATTATCTATTAGAACAAACGACTCAGACAAGGCGCGGCAGGTGCTTGGAAGTTTTTTTATAAAAAAAATTTCCCAAGTACCCCGCTCGGAACATCGAACATAAGTCGAGCTTGAGCTCACCGATAGAAAACCCGAAGAGCTCGAGCTCCGGGCGGAACAGACAGGGCGCGGCAGGTACTTGGAATATTTTTTATAAAAAAATTCCTAAGTACCCCGCTCGGAAAATCGAAGATAAGTCGAGCTCGAGCTCACCGATAGAAAACCTGAAGAGCTCGAGCTCCGGGCGGAATAGACAGGGCGCGGCAGGTACTTGGAAGATTTTTTTATAAAAAAATTCCCAAGTACCCCGCTCGGAACATCGAACATAAGTCGAGCTCGAGCTCACCGATAGAAAACTCGAAGAGCTCGAGCTCCAGGCAGAACAGACAGGGCGCGGTAGGTACTTGGAACATTTTTTATAAAAAAATTCCCAAGTACCCTGTTCGGAACATTGAACATCGGTCGAGCTCGAGCTCACCGATAGAAAACCAGAAGAGCTCGAGCTCCGGGCGGAACAGACAGGGCATGGCAGGTACTTGGAAGATTTTTTATAAACAATTTCCCAAGTACCACGCTCGGAACATCGAACATAAGTCGAGCTCGAGCTCACCGAAAGAAAACCCGAAGAACTTGAGATTCGGGCGGAACAGACAGGGAGTTATATCAAAACATAAGATGCGTAAAAGGAAAAGAGCATTAAGATAAACGAATAGTTCGAACAGGGATACATTTAAAAAAAATAGTAATAAATAACAGCAAAAATAAAATGATAGAGTTTCCACGAACAAAGGCCTAAACCGAAGAAGAGTGATGGACAGATGCCCCAGTGGGGGTCGAGGTAGCCAAGGGGACAGAGGAGGCGAGAGTAGGGTTCACCTCGGAAAGAGTCGGTAAAGCAGGCACCAAACTAGGGCCTGCGGTCGCCGAGGATTCCGGGCCGGCTAGGGTAGCGGCAGGCTACTCTGAAGGTTGAGTGGTCGAGGTCGAGCCAATCGAGGAGACCCGGTCCTCTGTGATGGATTGCCACCACGCATAGCCAATCGGCTAGCGAGGATCCTCTCTCCACAAGGGAAGCGTCCTACTGATCTTGTCCTAAACGGTGGTAGGCTCATAATGGACGGACGCCTGTTGCTCCGCGGCCACAGCTTCGCAAGCAGCGATCGTCTACTTTACGTAATACATCCCGATGGGGCAGACATCCCTTAGAAAAAGCTTGGTGTGCGGGTACTTCTCAAACAGCTTAACCCGATAGCGCGGTCGAGGACCGCCAAACCCTCCGCTGTCGCCAGAAGCTCGCCCAAGGATTTCTCTCGCTCAACAGCAAGGCAGCGAGCGAGCTCCCCTTGGAAGTCGCGTTCTCCAATCTCAAGCTGCCGAACAGCCGAATCCTTCTCCTCGTTCGCTCGGGCAACTTGCCCTCCAAGATGCTCTTCATCTCGCACAGCTTCGATTGAATATCCTCGAGTTACTCCTCGGCAAGCTCGCGCTGCTTGACCAGCGCGCCATTCTCACCCATCAGGGCGTATATCTCCGAGGACGCCCGCTCGAGGGTAGCGCGAGCGTTGGAGGCTTGCAAGGACAGCTCACGGATCGCCTGGTCATGGACCGAAGGGTCGTCCTCACCAAAACCCGAACCAATAATAGCTCGCCTAAAAGGAAAAAGAAAACCAATCAAGAAGTTTGGAATAGATAAAACATAAATAATGATAAAGTAAAAGATAGAATCAGATGAAGGTATACTTGAGCCAAGCAAAGAACCAGCTTCGCACGACGAGACGAGTGCGGCAGATCGTTGAGAAAGGATGAATCTCCAGAGGCTTGAACCCTCGACAACTGGCGAAGGGCGAAGTTTACGGAGCCATCAGAATCAGTGGCAGAAAAAAGACAGGGCAGGTCGAGGCGGGCCCTCTTCGGAGGCGGGGTAGTGTCACTCGGGACGGAGCGTTTAGAACTCGCCCCCACGGACTCCCCCTGGGCCTCTTCAAACTCCGGAGCGCCACCCAGGGGAGCGGTCGGATCGCGCGCCTCAGCCTCGCTGTCGAGAAGGTCAATCACGACGTCTGGGGCGGACAACTGCAAACCGGAGGAGGGAGATAAGGGTCGAGTCGGAGAGTTGGAGATGTGCGAAGGAAGCTCAGTCCCAGGAGGAGATGCCTCAAGCACAGCTAAGCCGGTCACCTCCGGCGGGGGACCTCCCGCCGCCTTCTTCTCGTCCTCCGCCATCTCCATAAGCATATCGAGCACCATCTCGGCTGACACAATAGAAACCATCCGTAAAAAAAAACGACCTTTTAAAAAAAAAAAAAGAGAAAAAAAAGGGGAGAGTATATATATACCCCAAGGTCGACGGTCAAAAGAAGGCATCCCCAGAGGCCAGCACGAGAAAAAAAAAAAGGGTAATACTGATAATTTTCTCGACATTCCAAGCACGAGGATGGATGCGAGCAAGTAAGCGAGCGGTCTCTTCGTCAAAATTGACATCTAAGACAACACGCTTGGGGGACTTGGCTGGAGGGGTGAGATCAAAAGGCCACGGAGATGGCGGGCGGGCAAAAAAGAATCGCCGCTGCCATGAATCAATCTTTGTCACCAGACCGGCAAAAAGACGACCGACGCGGGTGGAAAGGTGAAAATAGCCCGAGGGTGACCGGTTGTGAGTAAATAGAGAAAAGAACAACTCGGGGCGCGGATCGATGCCAGTACCAACACAAACGATATAGAAACAAGACATAAATTTTATAGCATTAGCATGAAAAAGGTGAAGGGGAACTCTGTAAATACGGCTGACATCAACGAAAAAGGGGTGTAAAGGAAAGGACAAATCGGCTTTAAATTGATCGAGATGCCATGTAAGGTATCCCGAGGGAGGATCAGAAGGTGATTGGTCTCGAGAGGGTATGATTAGGTGAAAAGAAGGATCCAGCCCTTGGGTAATATAAACGGCCTCAAGGTCGAATTTATCAACCAAGGAATGGGTGGGCTTCTCCACCACCTTCTTCTTCCCCACCTTGGAGGAAGAAAGAGCCACAGCCTTCCGCGGGACAGGCCGCCGTCGACCCGGCCGGGAAACCGAGGCGGGGGCGACAACAGAACCCGTCCTCTCCGAGAAAGAAGAAGAAGTACTTTGGAAAACCATAACCAACGAAGAAAGAAAAAGAAAAGACAAAGAGGGGAAGAAGAACACAAGCAAGGAAAAATCAATGAAAGGAAAAATGAGAGATAAAAAGTACCTGGTAAAATCACACGCTAGGCAAAGAAGAAAGCAGCGAAAAGGGAAGTAAGAAGGAAGGGTGTAAAAGGAAAGGTGAAAGGAGGAGGGGGTTATTCAAAATAGGCCACTGTACGAATTGAAAAGACGACAATAGTAAAGACGCACTAAAGACGTACGAAAAACGAGGAGCCCCGCGTGGGCGGCGGTGGCCTAGGGGTGCGTGCAAAGGGCACAGAAGACGAACGGCCGCTCCAAAGGATAGGGCAGGTAGAGCGTCGACCGGGTCAGAAGAGTAAGAGCCGAACAAACTCCGGGCCCCAAACTCGAGCATGAGACCCGGAGTGGGGAACTAGTTGATCCAGACCGGAATCAGCATATAAGGCCCAAGGTAAAAAGCCCATTAAAGAAACAGATGGGTCCGGTATGCGTAGCCCACCAGAAGGCCAGGCCCATAAATGACGATGGCCTTAAGGGCTTCTCTGGCCCACTAATAAAAGAGTGGAAGCGATCAAGTCACCCGGCATCCTGGCGACACGGCTCAGGTTGGGGTAAACCATAAATGGCCCTGACAGTGACACTAACGGCGCATTAAATGCTCTGACAGCAACATTCAAGGTCCGAATGACCAGGTGCGGCCAAACGACATGCACACAGGCATCATAGCCAGACCTACGGGAGGGGTCATCATGACCCCGGCCGTCCGGGCAACGAGAAGAGGGGGCGCCGCTGGCAGTCGCTGACCTGAATTCCTGGGCTCTCGAACGATGGGCCGAGGAACTTGTATAAAAGAAGACTATGCTTATCCCAGGAAGCCACTCTCTCTCTTTCTCTTTAACACACACACATGCATAATAAAGTATACCTAGATTGTTACTGAAAACAATAAGCGGATCATTACTGACTTGATCGTCGGAGTGCTAACTCCGGCATCAGTCCAGTTCTCTCTCTTGCAGGTAACAATCCTAGCTAGAGGAGCCCTCAACCGCACTGTTTTTGGTCGGATCAGGGTACATATTTAATAGATAACATTTAATTGTTATTGGACCAATTAATTGAATATATTCACATCGATAAATTTTACGAAATCAATACATAACTAATAGTAATCTTAAGTATTTACCGTTATTTTAGTCCATTAATTTCCTAAGATATATTTTCGTTCATTATTATACAATATATATTACCTTTAATTAATTTTCAAGAAATTATTTTCTGTTACTTTTCAATTTTATATGATCCGATAATTATTAGATTGTTACGTATTATGTTTTAAATTTTGAAATATAAAATAATTGATGTTAAGGGGATAAGTGTTATAAATAATACTTTCAGGGGTAAGTACATGTTATACTTCTGGGGTGTAAAGTGTATTTAACCCCTTATTTATTTCTCCAAGAACGTGAATTCCTGCTCTTTTGACGTTCAAAAATGTTTTTCTATAATGAAGGTATTGTTCAATTAATGTGGAGGTGGTGGGATTTTGCGGCAAATATTCCAATAAAAAATGATGGAGTTTTTTTATAAACTAGTATTTCACCCATGTGTTGCACGCAGGTGAGTTTCAAAATGAGAAAAATAAACTTATGTAAATGACTATTTCTTTATAACAATACCAATTCAAGTAAAACAAAATGGAAGGAAATAAAAAACATAAACTTCATCTCTTAATTTAGAGTTGTAACATATGAAATTAAGTTAAATATTACAAATAAGAAAACATGAAGCGCACAAAATATGATATCAAGATTAAGTGAAATCATTTAAAATATATAGTATAACTCTATTTCTTGATATTGATACTGAAAATAATACTGATACTCATGTTGATACTCATAGTAATACTAATACTAATATTGATATTCATACTAATACTCATACTCATACTAATATTGATACTATGCTGATACTCACAATCATACTGATACTCATACTAATACTGATACTAATATTGATATTGATACAGATACTAATACTGATACTGATAGTGATACTAATATCAATACTGTTATTGATATTGATACTGATACTGATATTCATACTGATACTAATATTGATACAAATGTTGATACTGATACTGATACTAATACTGATACTGATACGGATATGAATACTGAAACTGATACTGATAATGATAATGATACTGATATTTAGACTAATATTAATATTAATATTAAACTAATATTATTATTAATACTATTACTAATTATAATATTAATACTAATACTAATACTAATATTAATAGTGTTTATAATACTAATATGTTAATGTTGTTACTGTTAATGCTAATGTACATATTCTAATGCTAATACAAATTTTAATGTTAATGTTAATCAGGATATGCTTATGTGGATTATAATTGTAATACTAATATTATCCAAATTCTTATCCTATTCATAACACTAATCATGATTCTAATCCTAATCATAATTCTAATCATAAACCTATTTCTAACTTTAATTATAATCCTAATAATTTTACTACTAAAATATTAATGATATGCTAATGTTAATTTTAATTATAATTCTAACTATAATCCTAACCCTAATGCTAATCATAATCATAATACTAATACATGTCACTAATTGTAGTACGAAACAATAATCATAATCTTAATTCGAATTTTAATACTAATATTAATCATAATCATAATCCTAATATTAATTATAATACTATATTAATCCGAATCCTAATCCTAGTATTGATACTAATACTAATTCAAAGAATATTAATTATAATCCTAATTCTAATGCTAATACTAATTACAATCCTAATTATGATTTTGCAGCAATGTATTTGCAATTATCTATTATTTTGTATCAAAAAAAATTATATTCAATCTCGCAACTTTTATATCAAATTCCTTATGTGTGGTACTTGAAACATCAAGAAACACATATTAAATATATTAGAAATTAATATTTAATTATATTACCAAAATAACATTAAAATTATTTAAAATAATATAAGGGTATAAGCAAATATTAATACATGAAAATAGCGATAATCGTTGTTAATAGGATAAATTATGAAAATCCTCATGAACTTAGGCTAAATTACGGAAATCACCCCCACTTATCGGTAATTACTAAAATCCCCCAGATGTTTGTTTATGTCTTACACAACCTCCTTATGGTGTGATTTTTTACGAAATCTTTTTTATTCCATGCAATATCCAAAAATAGTGGATTCTACACTTGCAGATATGACATTTCTTTTATCTTACTTTTTAAATACAAAAATTACCTTAGGGGAGGTAATAGTAATACTAAAAAGTTGTGAGAGTGTTATTTAAAAAGAATAAATATTTCGTGTAGAGTCCCCCTCAGAGTAATTTTTGTCTTAAAATGTACCATAAACAAATGTCGTGTGTTTGGTAGAATCTGCATTTTTCGGGGAATATTCCACGTAATAAAAAAATTCCGTGAAAAATCATACCGTAAGGCGGTCGATGTAAGACGAAAATAAACATCAGGAAAGTTTTGGTACCTTCGAATATAATATTAAATTAGTAAAAAAGAAAAACATATTATGTGGTCATGTTCATGTAAAATGTATAATGATTTATTATGCAATATTGTTTTTTATATAAATCCAAGTTTATAAATTAAAATACAAAATTTTCGTAACACCATCAATCATACAATTATAATAAGTGGATATTTTAAATCGAATTTAAATAAATTTAAATTAAATTAATTACTATTAAAATTAAATTAAAATATAAAACTATTTAGAGTTTTCAAGAAAGTTGATATATTTAGAGCATTTTATAAATGGTATGATATAAATATATAATTAAATAATTAAATATATTTTTAATTTTGGAAAATGGTGACATGTTTTTTGATGATTTATTTTCACCAATCAATTTGCCACATGTGATGAAATTGAATACATGTCACCAATTGAAACTGACAAATGTCAATCAATTAGGTGTGGAATTCAACTTTTATATATTACTAGTAATTCACTCGTGCGATGCACGGGATCAATTTTTTTTTTTTTTGGGATAAAATAAAACGAACGAAAACTTTGAACAGTTGATATACATGTAAATATTACCAAAAAAATATATTTTATTGAATCAAAATATAAATTTGTTTGTGATTTACCTTCATATTCGCTGAAATTTTTTTGTGCACACAACATTGCTCGTAATTTTAGTTATATCGCCCGGTTCTAAGTTGATAAATATCTTTATCTCAAATCTACTTTTAACTCTGGACATTGGGGCGTACAATTGTCTATGCCACCCTAATATTAACACTAATATTACACTAACAACAACTACTACTGCTACTAATACTAAAACCAACATTGATAATACTAATACTAATACCAATACTAATATTAATACTAAAACCAACACTAATAATACTAATATTAATACTAATCATAATATTAATACGATGATTAATACTAATAGCCTAATGTTAATATTAATAATAATACGCCAATTCGAATACGAATATTTAATGTTAAAACTAATACGCCAATATTAATACCAACACTAATATTAATACTAAGACTAATACTAATACTAATACTAATACTAATACTAATATTAATACTAATACTAAGAATAATGCTAATGCTAGTGCTAATGTTAATTCTAATACGTCAAGACTAGGGGTGGAAATCGGAACAAAATTTCCGATTTCCGCCGAATCCGATCCGAAAAATTCCGATTTTGGAAGGATTTTTTCAATTCCGAATTCCGAAATTCCGAAATTCCGAAATTTCCGAAAAAAATCGGATCGGAATCGGAAATACATAACAGAATTTCGGAATTTCCGAATTCCGATCCGAAATTATTTCCAATTATTTCCGATTATTTCCGAATATTTCCAAATATTTCCGATTATTATTATATATATATATATATATCAATATATATATATATATATATATATATATATATATATATATATATATATATATATATATATATATATATATATATATATATATATATATATATATATATATATATATATATATATATATATATATATATATATATATACACTAAAAAGTAACACCGTACAAATATATTATTATTTATTACTTTATTTTCTAAACAATTAAAATGTAAAATCTAACCCTAATTGAATTAGCCTCGTTCTCATCTTCTCACCTCAATCCTCACGCCGCTCCCCACTATTTTCTCTGTTTTTTCTTTTCTCCCACCAACACCGTCAACCACCACCCGCTCCGCCTCTTCCTCTCCGCCGAGCACCAGCGCCGCCCTCTTCCTCTCCGTCGAGCACCAGCGCCGCCCTCTTCCTCTCCGTCGAGCACCAGCGCTGCCTCCGTCATTCTCTTCGCCTTGCACCGGCAACGCCGCCCTCTTTCTCTCCACCGAAAACCAGCCCCGCCGCCCTTGTTCTCTCCGCCGAGCACCAGCCCCACCACCCACGTTCTCTCCGCCACGCCGCTCTCGTTCTCTCGACGAGCACCAGCCCTGCCGCCCTTTATTCTGTTTTGATTTTTTTTCTTTTTTAAATCCGGATATTCTGAATATATTCCGAAAAAATTCCGAAAAAATTCCGAAAAATCCGAAAATGAATGATTCCGAAAAAATCCGATTTTCCGAAATTTCCGAAAAAATCGGAATCGAAATTGATTCTTGAATTCCGAAAAAATCGGAATCGGAATCGGAAGGCATTTTAGCCTTCCGAAAAAAATCGGAAATTTTCCGAAACACCCAAATCCGATCTGATCCGTCCGATTTCCACCCCTAGCCAAGACTAATATGAATTTGAATCTTAATAATAATATTAATAATGATAATAATAATAAGAATAATGATAATAACTATAATAATAATACTGATATTGATATCGATACTGATATTGATACTACTACTGATATTAATACTGAAATTAATATTAATACACATACTGATACAAATACACATATTGATATTGATATTGATATTGATACTGATACCGATACCGATACCGATACTGATACTAATACTCATACTAATACTCATACCAATACTAATACCAATATTAATACTCATACCAATACTCATACATATATTGATACAAATATTGATATTCATACTCATACTCATAGTGATACTGATACTGAGAATGGTGTTGTTATTGATAATGATATTAATATGATAGTGATACTGATACTAATACTGATATTGATAGTAACACTGATACTGATATTAATACTAATATCATACTAATACTAATACTAATACTTATACTAATACTAATACTAATATTAATATTGATACTAATATTAATACTACTACTAATACTGATACTAATACTGATACTGATACTGATACTGATACTATTACTAATACTAATACTAATACTAATACTAATACTAATACTAATACTAATACTAATACTAATACTAATACTAATACTAATACTAATACTAATACTAATACTAATACTAATACGAATACTAATACTAATACTAATACTAATACTAATACTAATACTAATACTAATACTAATACTAATAATAATACTAATACTAATACTAATACTAATACTAATACTAATACTAATACTAATACTAATACTAATACAACGATAAATATTAATAATAATACTAATACATTGTCCTAGTACTTCACTCGTGCGTTGCATGGAGTATTCATCGTAAAAATAAATATTTTATTTAAAAAAAAGTCCTCGAAATAGTAAGATCAATGATATGCAATACAAATTAGTAGAAAAGTAAAAAAAAAAAAAAAATTTGTATTGTGTAAGTAATGAATACCAGTACCAGTACCAGTACCAATATGAATACAAATACCAATACCATTACCGTTACCATTACCATCACCAATATCAATGCCATTACTATGACCATTCCCATTGCAGTTACCGTCACCAATACCAATACCATTACCATTTCCATTACTAATGCTGAAACTAATACTAATATGATAATAATATTATTACTATTAGTGTTAGTAATTCTAATGTTATTGCTAATCCTAATTCTGGTATTAACTCTAATCTTAATTCTAATACTAATCTCAATCATTGTTCTAATCTAAATTGTAATCCTAATGGTAATGTTAATCTTAATCTTAACACTAATTCTAATCATACTCTTAATCCTAATAATAATACGAATCCTAATTCCAATCCCTATCGAAATGCAAATATGCTAATGCTAACGGTAATCTTAATACCAATCTTTATATTCTAATGCTAATGGTAATGCAAATCTTAATACTAATCATAATGCCGATATTAATACTAATTCTAATTATAATGCTAATCTGAATACTAATATTCATACTAATATCAATTGTAATATGCTAATACTAATTCTAATCTTAATCATAATACTAAGTAACACTAATACTAATACTAATACTTATATGCTAATGTTAATACTAATCCTAATATACTAATACTATTACTAATATTAATTCGCTAATGTTAATATTAATATACAAATGCTAATACTAATACTAATACTAAGATAATAATACTAATACTAATGTACTAATACTAATATACTAATATACTAATACTAATATACTAATACTGATACTAATATACTAATACTAATACTAATACTAATATACTAATACCAATATTAATATACAAATACCAATACATATCAATATCAATACAAATACCAATACCAATATCAATATCAATACCAATACCAATACCAATACCAATATCAATACCAATACCAATACCAATACCAATACCAATACCAATACCAATACCAATACCAATACTAATATTAATACTAATACAAATAGTAATAGTACTAATACGCTAATACTAATATTAATATTAATATTAATACTAATAATAATACTAATACTATACTAATACTAATACTAATACTAATACTAATACTAATACTAATACTAATAGTAATACTAATACTAACACTAATACTAATACTAATAATAATACTATTACTATTATAATTACTATTGCTATAATCATGACTAGTACTATTACTAATAGTAAGTTGATAATAACAATATTACTCTTACTGATATTATAATAATGCTAATCCTAATATGTTAATATTAATGCTAATGCTATTTTAATGTTACCACTAATCCAAATTATATACTAATGTTAATATAAATCTTAATGTTAACGCTAATACAAATCATATTCTGAATCGTAAGAGGAATGCTATACAAATCTTAATACTAATTATAATCCTAATCCTAATCCTTATCATAATCCTAATCCTAATTGTAATTCTAAAATACTAATGCTAATGCTAATGCTAATTTTAATACTAATGTGAATGTTAATACTAATACTAATATTAATCCCAATATTAATCCTAATATGTAAATGCTAATGCTTATTTTAATACTAATGTGAATGTTAATACTAATACTAATATTAATCCTAACATTAATCCTCGTATGTAAATGCTAATGCTAATCATAATATGCTAATGCTAATGTGAATGCTAATACTAATATTAGTATTAATCCTAATACGGTAATGCTAATGCTAATGCTAGTCCTAATGGTGATGCCAATTTGGTAATGCTAATGCTAATCCGGATACTATCTCAATGCTAATGCTAATGCTAATACTAATTATAATCGTAATCACAATGTTAATCCTAATGTTAATGTTAATGCTAATTTTTATCCTCCATCATAATGTTAATGTTAATCCTAATCCTAATCCTAATTCTAATTATAATCTCAACTCGTATCCTAATCATTATCATAATCCTAATACTAATACTAATAATAATAATAATTATCATAATCCTAATCTTAATTTTAACACTAATATAGGCTAATGGTGGTAATAATATGTTAATGTCAATGCTAATACTAATCATAATATGTTAAAGCTAAATATACTAATGTTAATGATAATCCTAAAAAATAATGCTAATTATATTCATAATCCTAATATAAATCATATTCCTAATCTTATTCCTAATCACAATCCTAATCTTAATCCTAATTTTAATCATGACCATGATCTTGATCCTAATCATAATGTTGATCCTAATCAGAATCATAATTCTGGTCGTGATAATAATCCTAATTTTAATCACAATCCCAATATTAATCTTAATCATAATTCTAATCTAACCGTAATCCTAATACTAATACTAATTATAATCATAATATTAATCCTAATATTAATACTAATCTTAATTCTAATATTAATATTTTTTTTTGGAGAAAATTCTAATATTAATTCTGACACTAATCTTGATCCAAATATTATTCATAATCCTAATACCAATCCTAATCATAATTCTAATATGTTGATGCTAGTTTAGTGTTCATCTTTATAAGCTAATGTTAATTCTAAGTATAATGCACTAATGCTAATACTAATATAACATAATGCCAATGTTAATACAAATCCTAATAAGCCAATGCTAATACTAATATATTAATGCTAATAGTAATATGATATTTCTAATACTAATGCTAATCATAAAAGGCTAATGACAATGCTAATCATGATCATAATCTTAATCTGAATTATAATTATAATCATAATCCTAATCATAATCATGATCCCAATCCTGATCTTAATCCTAATCATTATCTCGATATTAATCTTGATCGTAATCTTAATGTTGATCCTAATACTAATACAAATACTCATATTAATATTAATATTAATATGCTAATGATAATTTAATGTTAATCCTAATATACTAATGCTAATTCTAAAGCTAATTCTAATGCTAATAGCTAATTCTAATGCTATTATGGTAATGGTAAATTTATAATATTTATAATATTTTTATTTTTATGTATACATTGCAATAAAAAAATAAAGTTTTTTTTAATTTATTAATATAAGAATAATGTTTTTAAAAATCATTAATAATTTAAATGAATCTATCAATAAATTAATTCATCAAAATACATGCAAATCATTAAATATAGAATATATCATTCCATATATTTTAATATCATATTAATTTGCATTTATCCTTATACATATAGTATATATAATTATAGAATAAGATGTTTGAAAATTCGAATTTTAATCTATAAAATTTTAAAATATTATCAATTTATATTTTTATTGTTAAAATAAAAAATAAAAAATGTGTGTATATTCAATATATTTTGAACATTTTATAAAATAAGAATATGCATTTAATTTTATTATTGACTTTCTATATTTTAATCTTATTTGTTTTACTCTTTTAAAAATTTTGGATTTTTTGTCATACAAATTTTGGGATTAATATAAATTAATTTGAATATAATAATGTGGGAAAATTATTAATATTGCATTAACACCTCAACGTTTCTTTTTTCCAATTATTTATTATAAAAATAATATTAATCAACCAATAAAAAGACCTTAATTTAACCTGTAGGACAGACAAATTTCGAAAATCAATAAAATGAAATTAATTCATTAATACAATCAATTTTTTTTTCTTTTGAACACTTTGAATAAATTATATTTGAAATTGTTTCTAATATTTATATTTTTATGTATACGTTACAGTAAAAAATATAGTTTTTTTTTAATTTATTAATATATGAATAATGTTTTTTAAAAATCTTTAATAATTCAAATGAATCTATCAATAAATTAAATCATCAAGATATATGGAAATATTTAAATATATAATATATCATTCCATATATTTTGATATATTAATTTGCATTTATCCTTGAAAATATAATATAAGAATTAAATTTTTAAAAATTGGACTTAAAATTAATATATAAATTTTAAAATATTATGAAATTATATTTTTTATTATTAAAATAAAAAAATGTGTGTTTATTTAATATATTTTTAACAATTTATTAAATACGAATATGAATTTAATTTTATTATTGACTTTCGATATTTTAATCTGATTTTTTATTTACTCTTTAATGATGTGGAAAAAATATTAATATTGCATTTACACCTCAATGTTTCTTTTTTCCAATTATTGATTATAAACAGGAAACTAGTCAACCAATAAAAGGACACTAATTTGACATGTAGGAGAGATAAAACTTAAAATCAATAAAATAAAATTTTATTCATTAATAATATGGATAATTATGGTAAGTGGGATTTTTTTGCAATTAATAAAACATTGCGGACTCAAAATCCTCAATTAGATAAATTTAACTGTGTATCTACTATAATTAATTGATTTGGGAAATCGTAGTCAAGTCAATCCATATCATTATAATGATGTAAGATGGTAATTCACTAATTTTTAATTACTAACTTATTTCAAGTATAACTATAGTCTATACATATAATATCATTAAATAAAATAATTAATATATGTGTATACTTTTTGTGCACATATACATAAAATAAAATAATATCATACTAAATATGTACACAACATGAAAAGAAGAATAATAAAAATAAAATGATGGATTTATTCGTGTAAAATATTAACAAATATAATAATATGTTTGTAATTACTCTATTCCTATAATTGAATTTAATGGCTTCAAACGATTGACCTCAATTATATTATCCCATTCGTTAAACAAAGAATAATACTTGTTGTCGCACACCATGTTGTTTGATCTACAAAAATCACTCTAACCTCATGTCAATTTAAACCTTAGTTTTTCATGATTTACTCGCAAACGCAGAACAACTTTAACAGGAGGACTACTCTTGTAATGAATGTTCATTGTACACAATCAATCCAGAAGTTTTAAAGAAATAATTACTCAAATGTTACAAATACAATTGAATATTTTAAATTAAAAAAGAAAAAAATCGGATATTTTAAAATACATTAAAAAAAATGGCAACAATGTATCAACCATTCAAGGCATGTGATGATAATACAACACCTTTTCAAATCTCTTCGCCATATCTGAAAAAAAACAATGACAAAATAAAACATTAATAAATAAGTAATAAAACTAATTAAGACAAAAGTGTACGAAAAAATAAGTCAAAACGAAATAAAAAATAAATACTTTATAATTGCATTAAATTGCAATGAGTGTACAAAAAAAAAAAAAAAAGAGTTCTCGGGTGGGCAAGATGAAGTATTTGAATGACCATTTTATAGGTGATTTGAAGAATATAATAGAGGAAACAAATCAATTAATGCCATCATATTATAATTGAATACCAAATCAATTTAATGCCTAAATTAATGAAATTAAGGAACTTAATTTTCAAAATTAATGATAATTAATTAATTTCATTTCCGAAATTAACTCACAACCGTATATATATATATATATATATATATATATATATATATATATATATATATATATATATATATATATATATATATATATATATATATATATATATATATATATATATATATATATATATATATATATATATTCATATTTCTTTATTTATTTTTGAATGATTGAATTATATAAGGAAATAAGAATTATATAAATTTTAGCATTAATGATATGTGTCCACATGGATCAAAATGAATCAATAAAAATGAATATTTCATCTATGTATGCAATTGAAAGTTGAAACTAAAATAAAATTAATCAACCAATCAAAATAAATGATTTTGACACATAGGCAAGAGAAAAATTCAAATTGAATATAAGAAAATTAATTAAATTCGAAATTGGTAATAAACTTAAGAATAAGAGTGTTTATGGTAAGTAGTGAGTTTTTGCAATTAATATAAAATTATTGGACTCAATGTCCTCAATTAGAAAATTTTGATTGTGTATCTTTGTTTTATATATAATATAGATTTGAATATATTAATAAAATATATATTTTATTATATTTCATTTGATTGTGATTAATTAAAAAATACTAAATTCAAATATATATATATATATATATATATATATATATAAATGAAAAAAATTATGAAATATATATTAATTTATTAATATATTCATTTTGTACATATATCCCAATTTTTTTTATTGAATGGATATTCGAATATTCCAAAATATTGAAAATTCAAAAAAAAAAAAAAAAAAAAAAACTGTATTCCTTTATTTTAATGTTTTAATATTAAAAAAATGTTTTTTTTCTGAAAATTATTTGAATATTCGTAAAAAAATTGAGTATCATGAATTTTTTCAATAAATGTATTTTGAAATATTGAAAATATAAATAAGATTTTTTTATTTCGAATTTATAAAATATTAACTTTGGAAATAATATATATACATGTGGTAATTGTTTACATGAGTGTATAAATGTTAAATAGAAAATAACTTCAATGCATACCAAAATAAAATTAACTCACCAATCAAAGAATCCACCTCATCAATTGAACTTCGATCCAACTAAGCAATTTTGATAAATGACATCATCATTTGCCACATGTCAATCATTGAGGGCATAGATCCTCTTTTTATATTATACTAGTACTTCGCCCGTGCGTTGCAGGGGGTATTCATCGTAAAATAAATATTTGATTTAAAAAAAAGTCCTCGAAATAGTAAGATCAATGATATGCAATACAAATTAGTAGAAAAGTAAAAGAAAATAAAAAATATATTATGTATTGTGTGAGTAATGAATACCAGTACCAATACCAATATGAATACAAATACCAATACCATTACCGTTACCATTACCATCATCAATATCAATATCATTACTATGACCATTACCATTGCAGTTACCGTCACCAATACCAATACCATTACCATTGCCATTATCATTATCAATACCAATCATTACCATTACCATTACTAATGCTAAAACTAATGCTTATATGATAATAATATCATTACTATTACTATTAGTGTTAGTAATTCTAATGTTATTGCTAATCCTAATCCTAGTATTAACTATAATCTTAATTCTAATAATAATCTCAATCATTGTTCTAATCAAAATTGTAATCCTAATGGTAATGCTAATCGTAATCTTGATACTAATTCTAATCATAATCGTAATCCTAATAATAATACGAATCATAATTCCAATCCTTATAGAAATGCAAATATGCTAATGCTAACGGTAATCTTTATACCAATCTTTATATGCTTATGCTAATGGTAATGCAAATACTAATTCTAATTCTAATTCTAATCATAATGCTGATATTAATACTAATTCTAATTATAATGCTAATCTGAATACTAAAATGCATACTAATTAATATCAATTCTAATATACTTATACTAATTCTAATCTTAATCATAATACTAAGTAACACTAATACTAATACTTATATGCTAATGTTAATACTAATCCTAATATACTAATACTATTACTAATATTAATTAGCTAATGTTAATATTAATATATAAATGCTAATACTAATACTAATAGTAAGATACTAATATTAATACTAATATACTAATAAACTAATACAAATATACTAATACTGATACTAATATACTAATACTAATACTAATACTAATACTAATATACTAATATCAATACTAATATATCAATACCAATACGTACCAATACCAATATCAAAATCAATACCAATATCAGTACAATTATCAACACCAATATATACCAAACCAATATCAATACAATTACCAATTCCAATAACATTACCAATACTAATACCAATATCAATACAATACCAATACCAATACCAATACCAATACCAATACCAATACCAATACCAATACCAATACCAATACCAATACCAATACCAATACCAATACCAATACCAATACCATTATCAATACCATTATCAATACCATTATCATTACCATTATCATTACCATTACCATGACCA
Organism: Erythranthe guttata; assembly: GCF_056151865.1. Lineage (NCBI taxonomy): Eukaryota > Viridiplantae > Streptophyta > Magnoliopsida > Lamiales > Phrymaceae > Erythranthe > Erythranthe guttata. Next base: position 6,195,660 of record NC_142535.1, on the reverse strand, counting down.
TGACCATTACCATTACCATTACCATTATCGTTATCATTACTGTTAGCATTGCGATTACCATCACCAATATATACTAATATCATTAGCATTACCATAACCATTATCATTACCATTGCCATTACCAATACTAACATTACTATAGGATCAATATCAATATTATAGGACCAATATCAATATTGATACCAATATCAATCATTACCATTACCATTACCTTTACAATTGTCATTACCATTACCAATACTAATACTAATAGTAATATACTAATTAATATTAAGACCAATCTTATAATAATACTATAACTATTAGTAATTCTAATGATAATCCTAATCATAGTACTAACATTAATCATAATCCTAACAATAATACTAATACTAACCCTAATTGTAATCCTAATACTAATTTCAATCATAATGTTAATCATAACCATAATCATAATCCTAATCTAAATCCTAATGGTAATGCAAATCTTAATTCTAATATTAATTCTAATTATAATCCTAATTCTAATAATAATAAGAATCATAATTCTAATCATTATAGAAATGCAAATATGCTAATGCTAACACTAATTTTAATACTATTTCTAATATGCTAATGCTAATGCTAATGTTAATGCTAATTTTCAGTAATAATTCCAATCATAATCCTAATACTAATATGCACCATAATCATAATGTTAATATTCATACTAATATGCATATTGATATTCATACTAATATTAATTGTAATATGCTAACGGTAATGCTAATGCTAATCATAATCTTAATCCTAATGCTAATACAAATATTAGTATTAATACTAATACTAAACTAATATTTATATGCTAATGCTAATGTCAATACTAATGCTAATCCTAATATACTAATGCTAATGTTAATCCTAATATACTAATTCTAATGTTAATATACTAATGCTAATTATAATTCTAATTCTACTGCTGCTAATGGTAATGCTACAACTAATACTGATGCAACTCAAATAATAATACTAATATAATTATGACCGAAAATGAAGGGTAAATAAAAAGTAATTATATAGAAATTATTAAACAAAAAATCATTACAAAAACAATAATAAACCATCTACCAATTATTACCAATTATTACCAATGATAGAATTTTCTACCCCTTTAGATTTTGGAATAATCTAAGAAACTATAAAAAAGTATAGTTGAAAACATTATTGATTTAGTTTGATGGGGGGAATTTGAATGAAGATTATGAGGAGTAATTCAAATTAGGGCATAAAGATATCTAAAATTTTAGTAATTAATTTCATATATAAAAACGAATTGCATAAATTTAGGGGATATGTAGTTAACTAATAAAAATTTATAGCGATGAAACATACGTAGTGCCAAAAGTTGAAAAATGCGTACTAAAAAAAGTTTTACTTGATGTTTTAATATTTTATTTAAATTAAGCTTGATAGAGGATCTAATTTTATAAAATATCGGATCCTACAACTATAAATCCCATTTCAATAAAAAAAACATTAAAAATTAAAAGAAACGTGAGGAATATTAATGATATGTATTTGGATCGAGTGCGTGTTGAGGAAAAAAATTAGGAACAAAAGAAGGTGGAGGATCGAGTGCTGAAAATTACATATAATTATTAACACTGAAAGACAAATACATATGATAATATGAAGTAGATCATCATATGAAGTAGTTGGATCAAGTGCTTCAAATTATATATAAATATTAAAACGGAAACATAATTGGATATGATAATATAAAGTAGTTGGATTGAGTGTTGAAAATCACATTGTTGTGGGAGATTATATAGCATGGATTATTACAATGTTTTGAAACCCGGACCGGACCGGCCGGTTCGACCGGTTCAACCGCGAACCGGTGCCTTGTCCGGTCCGGTTAGACCAATAAAATCGAAAATTACAAAAACCCGGTCAAAATGTCAAAAACCGGTTTTTTGACCGGTCGGACCGGAAACCGGCTCAAAACCGGTTTTTTGGCTGCACATGCACTTTTTTAATTAATTCAAAAAAAAATCCAAAATGGCGTCGTTTTAATGCCGAGAAGAAAAAAAAAAGAAAAGAAAAGGAAGTTGGAACGTGGGCTGATTCACAATAATTGATAATTCAAATCTCTATTTTTAGTTTTTACCCTAATAAGACAACATAAGTTACAGAACGTATTTTTTATTAGAAAAAGTACCAGGCTCTACCAGCCCCTTTTTCTTTAAAAAAAACAGAGAATTTCTTCTCTTCTTCTCCAAGTGCTGCCGTTCTCCAAATCAACCATAACCCGCATCGTTGTTCTGGAATTGTCGTCGCTCTGGTAAACTTTTTTTTCAGATTATAAATTTATAAATTCGTTTATTGGAAAATAGATCTAATTACATAGAATTTATATTCTTTTCACTATTATACTGAGGGTACAAATGCGAAAGGGAAGAAGATATGGATTTGTGGATTTTGTAAAAAAATATATTTGCAAGTGGAGGCATTAATAGGATGAAGCAACACCTTTCTGGGGTTAAAGAAACTGTGAGTGCATGCCAAAAAGTTAGTTTAGAGGTTGAGCTTGAAATCAAAGATTTGATGGATGCTCATGCGCAAAAAATTAAGGCCAAGAAAGCGATGGCTGAAGATTTAGATGCTTACGAAGAAGATGAAATTCTGGAAATTCCTTCTCAAACAGAGGTTTCAAATGGAAAAAGGAAAGCTTCATATGCTATTGACTCATTTTGTAAAAAATGTGTAAGTCTTTCTTCCCAATCTAGTATTAAAGCATGCATGCAAAGTAAAGACAAATGGAAAGATACTGACTTGGCCATTGCATTGTGGTTTTATGATGCTTGTATTCCATTTAATGCTTGCACTTCACCTTACTTTCAAGGTGCGATCAATAAAATAGCTAGTATGGGTCATGGATATACACATCCTTCTTATCATGCTTTGCGTGTCAATTTATTGAATGATGCTAAGACACATGTTACGTTGATGATTGACTCTATTAGAGATACTTGGGCTGACACTGGTTGTACCATAATGGGGGATGATTGGACTGACATTAGGCAAAGGTTTTTGATTAATTTTTTGGTTTACTGTCCAAAGGGGATTTCATTTATCAAATATGTTGATGCTTCTGATATTTGCACAAATGCTGATACATTGTGTAATTTGTGTGATGATATTGTGGAGTGGGTTGGTCCTCGTAATGTTGTTCATATGGTAACGGATAATGGGGCCAATTATAAAGCTGCGGGTTCTAGACTCATGGAGAAATATCAATTCATTTTTTGGTCACCTTGTGCAGCTCATTGTGTTAATTTGATATTTAAAGATGTTGGAGATATGCCCACAGTTCAATCTTTAGCCGTTCTTGCATCAAAAGTTACTGTTTTTGTGTATAATCATAAGTTCGCCTTGAACTGGTTAAGAAATCGAAAGAGGTGGCGAGAAATTATCCGTCCTGGTACAACTCGATTTGCAACTACCTTTATTGCATTACAAAGTTTGTATGCGCATAATGATGATTTGCAAGCATTGGTTGTTAGTCCTGACTATAAGCAATATTTAAAGATGCAAAAAGGTAGAGAAGTAAAACAAATTGTGTTGGATGAGATTTTTTGGAATAACTGCTTGGTGATTGTGAGGGTTATGACGCCATTGATACGACTTTTGCGTCTTAGTGATACTGATGAAAAAACATCTATGGGTTATATTTATGAGGGCATGTTTAGAGCACGAAGGGGGATTATGAATATATTTAAAAACAAGAAAAAGTTGTATAAGCCCATGTTGATATTATTGACAGTAGATGGGATCGTATGCTGCGTAAAGATCTTCATGCAACAGCGTATTATCTAAATCCTGCTTTTCAGTATGACAAATCTGCTTTTTGTACTGAGCCTGAGATTATGGGTGGAGTTTTGAATGTGATAGATAAAATGGAGGACGTCAATAACATAGCGATTTTGGATGAGTTAAGAATTTTCCGTGATCGCAAGAGATGTTTTGCTCGTCCGACAACATTAACTTGAAGTAAAATCGACCGATCAAGTAAAGATCGATTCATATTACTGTTATTTAATATTTATTTTATTTCTGCTGTTACCTGTTTTACAATTTTATATACTATATATTTGAAGTATGTATAAATTACAAAATGCATTTTGTACTAATTAGTAATTATTAATTAATGATTATGTTTTTCATAATTTTTTTTAAAATAGATGAATGGTGGAGATTGTTCGGTTTCGACGCGCCAAACTTGCAAAAATTGGCTATAAAAATTCTTAGTCAAACTGCTTCTTCTTCTGGATGTGAGCGCAATTCGAACGTATTTGAACGCATCCATACCAAGAAAAGAAATATATTGGAGCATAACAGACTGAACGATCTTGTTTACGATCATTATAATTTGCGATTGAAAAATAGGTGAGTTACTTTAAGTCTTTAAAGTTAATTTTGTAGTTTTTAACAAATAATTATCTTATATTAATTCTTTTTGTTCATGTTAATGTTACAACTATTTATAATTATTTAGGTTGGTTGTCTCCAAGAGATCATACGATCCAGTTGATTACGAGTCAATTGAAAAAACGGAATTTTGGATTGTGGAAAATGAGGAAGAAGGAGAACTTGACTATGATGAACTTGAAAATATGGTGCAAGAAGAATATTCAAAGGATGGCGTTAGAGAGTCAAGCACACAAGGTTTGTTTTTTAATTTATATGCACTTTATTTCATGAAATTTAAATAGTTTAAAATTATTTTCAATCGATTAATTGTTTTTTTTTTATTGTCAAGAGCATGAGTTCGATGTGATGACATCCCATGGAGGAGATGAAGGTGGAGATGAAGATGAAATTGGAGATGAGTACGAGGAAGAGTGATATATGAAGATGATTGTGTCTTTCATATGCATTTACTATTTACTTTAAATATTTGATTTTGATGTGAGACTTATTTTAAATGTTTGCTTTGGATGCAAGACCTTTTAATTTTTTTATTTTTGAGTTTTGATTTAAATTAAATGTTAAATTTTGAGTTTTTAATTATAAGATGACTATGATTTATGTTCTCTATTATTTTATGGTTTGATTTATAATTTTATGGTTTACTCATATGAATATTTGATATTGGTGATAAACAGGCTATTTTTACGTATTTATATAAATTAAATATAAATAATTAAAAATAAATTATTCAAAAACCGGTTGGACCCCGGTTGAACCGGTCCAACCATGACCCGATGGCTTGGCCGGGTCAATGTCCGGTCCGGTTTTCAGAACACTGGATTATTACGTAATTTTGAAAATATTTTAAAATTTCAAAATTTGAATTCTAAAATGAGTGACAATCTAAAATTTTGAAATCATTGATTATATAATGAAATGATTTGATTTAATTTGAATTGATTTGGAAATAGTTAATCATGGCAGTTAATAAATATGTATAAAGGTAATTTGGAAATAATTAATTTTGATTGACAACTAATTAAGCCACCTAATCCGAGAAAAGTTAAGCCATAATAAAAGACATAATTTCTCTTACTTTATGATGCTTATAATATGGGAAAAATATGTAGTTATGAAAAAATATAAAAATTGTCATTATTTGATATACACATAATCCGAACCAAAAAATAAAAAATAAAGTTGATTTCAATGAATTATATATATATATATATATATATATATATATATATATATATATATATATATATATATATATATATATATATATATATATATATATATATATATATATATATATATATATATATATTTCTTTTTGAAAGAGAAAGTAATACTCATATGGGAATTTTATCTATTGCAAAAAAATAATATATATTTTTCACAAAAAAGAAAGAATAATTTTTATCGTACATTATTGTATTTTATTAATGTATGATTATATTTTATGAAATGAAAGAATGAAATAATAAAATATTTATATGTTGTATTTTAAACAAATATAATTTATTGAATGCATATCCCGATATTCTATAATTACAAAAATTAAAAAAATATATATTTAATTATTAAAATTAGTCGATTATTACAATGAAAAAAAATTCCTAAAATTTATTTGAATATTCATAAAAAATGGACGTTCAAACGAATATATTTGAATATTCAAATGTTAATGTAGTAATTTATTCAAAAAAATTAAGATTGAAACATAAAATAGAAAATTATAATGAATGTAAAATATGTAAACTATAAGAAAATAAAATAGAACTCCAAAATTGCACTAATGAAGCAAAAATACATAAATTGTTTGTCTTTATTATTTACAAAAAAAAAAAAAATTCAAAAGATGATACATGTCAATTGTGGTGAAACATTTTCATACAACAATGTTGTCCAATCTTCTTTTCAAAACCAAAGAAAAATAAAAAATCTTTTATTTCCACGTTTCCACATGCAATACATGATTCATGTTCTGTTTGACAAAACAATAATCTATCTTTGGATAATGATAAATATATAAGTCAATTAAATTAAAAAACTAAATACAAACTTTTACAAAAAAAATTAATTAAATTACAAAAATTATATGCAAAGCGTAACAATGTAGCACATAGGACATAAGTTGGATTCGTAAACAACATCTGCAAGAAATACATAAAGAAAAAGTATTAGCATAGTTCTTCAGTTAAATAAAAATATTAAACGGATTTAAACCATCTAAATTAAATAATAATACGATAAATGCATGAAATCAATTGAAAAAAAAATTACAAAAAAAAACCAAAAAGAGAAAACGAAAAACGAAACACAAAAACAACTCGAATGGAATGGGTAAAGAAGAATAGTGTAGGGTGAAATCAATAGATGGGGGTTTATATAGTTTTGATAAGTATATAGTAATTAGGAAAGTTTTTGAATTCAAATTTCAAATGACATGATTATAGGTAATCATAGGTGGAAAAAGAAAAGAAGAAAAGGTAAGAAATCAAATCAATTCAATTCGGATGATTTGATTTCTATTGATTAGGAATTGATTTTAAAATATTAAACAATATTTATGGTTATTGAATATTTTCTTTAAACTAACTATATTAATTAAATATAATCATCTTAAATAGGTAAGAAATCAAATTCCATATCATAAAATGTATATTCTCATTTTAGCAAATTTTAAAATAACTAAAACAAACACAGGTTTTTTTTTGTCTTTTTTTTTGTATATTAATAATAAAATTACAAATTTCATAATATATTATCAATATGTTAATTTGAAAACGAATTTTAATGCATTATTAAACAATATTAATATATTTTTTTAATAATTCTTTTTATTGAATGGATATTCGAATATTCCAGAATATTGAAAATTAAAAAAAAAAAAAAAAAACAATTGTATTGCTTTATTTTAATATTTGAATATTAAAAAAATGTTTTTTTTTCTGAAAATTATTTGAATATTCGTAAAAAAATTGAGTGTACTGAATTTTTTTTAAAAGACTACCAATAAATATATTTTGAAATACTGGAAATGTAAATAAGATTTTTTTTATTTCGAATTTATAAAATATTAATTTTGGAAATAATATATATACACGTGGTAATTGTTTAAATGAGTGTATAAATGTTAAATAGGAAATAACTTAAATACATACCAAAATAAAATTGACAACTCACCAATTGATGAATCCACCTCATCAATTGAACTCCAACTAAGCAATTTTGATAAATGACATCATCATTTGCCACATGTGAATCATTGAGGGCATAGATCATCTTTTTATATTATATATAGATATAGGTATAGATATGTTAATTAGTTTAGTGAAGGACAACTTATGAATTTGTACAAAAAATAAGTAAAAGAAGACGAAAGGGATAATATAAGAAATATATTTAATTTGATGGGGAAATAAGATATTTTGAGGGTGTAAATAACAAGCCTCTTTAAAAATACCTAAAATATAATTATTATTCGAGCCCATTCTTTTTGTTATCATCACTTTGCCTTCGTTTTTTTCTCTTAGACTGCATTTTCGTTTTAAATTTTTTATCTTATAATTCAAACTTCTAAATCTCCAAATCCCTATTAACGAGAAGGATTATTTTTTGAATTAACGAAGAGTACTGAGAAAAATAGTAGGTAGTTTAAAGTATAGAGTTGGGCATTAGCCGGGCTGATAATTATGGTAATTATTGGCTAATTACCAATCCAACCCGACCAACAAATTTTGCTGAATATTAAATCATTATTGGTCTGACCATCTAGGTGAATTAGATCTCTTGACTATCCACTAAGGCCCTGTTTGGTTGGCAACATAAGATTAGTCAAAATAAAATTAAATAATCTAATGAGACCCAATTATTTTATCGGACCTTGAAACATCCAATCAAAAAAAAACTTATTAGAAGGCAAGATAAGCCATGATAATATAATTTTGGCGGGTCAACCCGACAATTTATTGGGATACCAAACATCAACTTAAGTCCAACTATTTAGTTAATCATGACTTATCTTAACAACAAAACTGGGACCTAAGTACATATATCTATATAGATGTATCATGTATGTGTTATTATGTGTATTCACTACAAGAAAATGTAAAATAGGCAACGATTTCTATATCGACGAAATTAATTTCGTTGCCAATGGTTATATTTTAGCAACGAAATATAGTATTTGTTGCCGAAGATTAACATTTTTGTAACAAGATATTTTTGTTGCCTTTGAATCTCATAGGCAACGAAATATATTGTTGTGAATAGTATTATATATATTTCTCAACGAATTTCATGTAAGACAACAACTTGTTTTGTTGCAAAAGAGTATTTCTTTTTGCTACGATATAAAATTGTAGTAAATACATTTACAACGGCAACAAATTTATTTTGTCACTAGTATGTGACGAAAGACGACAAAATCTTTTGTTGTAAATGCTCCAAGAGATTTGACAACAAAATATAATCGTTGCCAATTTAAATTGTTGGGTTGGGTCGATCAATGTGGGTCGGAGGGTCGGATGGATGTGGGTTGGGTTGGGTCGATCGATGTGGGCAACGAATGTATTGGCAACGGAACAAATTCGTTTTGGATTTGGCAACGAAATTTTGCTCTTCCAACAACAAAATATTTCGTTGTCAAATATAAAATTTCTTGTAGTGATTAAATCGATAATGTAAAACTACATAGTGTACTTTATTAGGTGTAGGTACTAAAAAGAACAAGGGTCCTCTATGCTGTACGAAAGAAAATAAAAGTTTTATTGACTGTATGTGAAAATAAGGTTACAGAAAACAAAGCATGCTCAACAACTTAAAGTTACACATATTGAAAACAATATTCCCAAGCAATCAACTTAATTTGTGGCCAACTCGATCTGAAAACTTCAACGAATCATAGGTACGTTTATTTTACATTATCCTAATTCTACTTTTCTCTCGTGTAACATAAATTCATATAAAATGTTTACATGTATAATCTTCAACGTACAGAAACAACCAGAAAATATTAAATTAACAAATCCAAATTGTAGAGCCACATCGTGCACTGCACGCACAATATTTTATTCGATTATATTAATTTCACACGAGTGTCTTGCACGTGGACGTGGCTGGGTCCCACATAGCCGGCAGCAGATACCTGCGCCCGTTAGCACCCTGCGCATTGTAGCTAGCCCCGCTCGTCTTGTCAACCACCACCTTACCCGGGTAACCCGGGAACGCACCCGACCCGAATATCCCTAAGCAGGCAGTAACCGCCTCCAACCCAGCGGTACTATCCGCACCCTGATAGTACCCACCGTCAAACGGGTTGGTAACGGTTCCCGCCAAAACAGTGGCTAGATTGATCACCATGCCGTCAATCCCGACGTCTCCGTTGGGGGCTACTAACGGCGGAGTCTGCGGCCCCACAACCGGCTTATAGAACGGCCACGCGCACTGCCCCGGGCACTGCTTCCCGGAGTTGCCAACCCACGCGTAGGCGTACTTGTCGTCGGGTTTCTTGCCACTAGTGTACCCGTGGGTGCCGCACGTGTTCATGCAGAAGTCCTCAACCGCCACGTCAGCCGACGTCAGGACGACGTTGACTGCGCTGGGTCCCAGTCCAGCCTTGGTAGCCAAGGCTGTGATCTGGGCGTCCTTGAGAGATTTCCCAAGGGAGTACTTCTCATCGTCGACTTGCTTGCCGAGTAGGATATTCGACGGGCCGCCTTTGTAGGTGGCGGTGGTGCTCCACCACGACGCGACGGAGGGGGGCGCCGGGGGGCGGCGAGGGCTCAGTGATTGGAGGAAGTCGACGAGAATCGACTTCTGCGGTGAGGTGAACTTGCCGTACCAAATTAAATTAACGGTGACGTTGCCTTTGAGAAGCTTGCCGTTGTGGTATTTGAGGACGATGGGGTTCGGCTTGATAAGCGCGAGAAGTCTTGGAGTTGCCGAACATAAATTATTGTTTGTGGTTGAGAACAATAACAGCACGAGAAGAAAGGCGAGCACGATTGAATTCATTTTTGGGAGTTATTAACTACGTACGATGATAATTAATTCAATTCAAAGAAAGCACACAAGTATATATTGTTGAGAGGTAACGAACATAATATATATATGTTGGCGGAGAGCGCGTGGACAGCTGGGAATATAGAGATTGTGACGTGCATGTATGTAATGTAATTGACGCGTGGGTTTGACTGACCTATAAATCTTTAGAATTAGAAGCTAAAGAGAAAAACAGTGGGGAGGTATATATGGTATATATATATATATACATATACTGCAGTGGTATTCAAGATTGTAAAATAAACGTGCATGGACGTTTGAGGGGCGTTATCTAAAACTGAAAGCACTGCTAAATCTTACCAAAGTGTGTCAGCAAACGGTTAAACATTTGCGAGTTACTTGCATGCACCCCCTGTAAAATGTCTAATTCGGGAAAAAGTCCCTATGTGAAAACAATTAGCATTAACCCCTGTTATGGGTTTTATTTGTATTATATTATTTATATTTAGGGGTAGTTAAAAATAATATCAAAATTTTCTTACTTTAATACCACCAAAATAAAAATTAGATAATGACATAAATACCTTTAATGAAAATCAATACCACAAAAACATTAAAAATCTCTGATATGCCTAATTGGGCCAGCCCAATGGGCCTACAATTTCTTTACCTACTGGGCTACGAGCCCAATATCGAAGATCAATATCACCGAGGCCCAAACACCTTCAAGTAAGGCTTGGGCCCAACAAAGCAAACCCAACCCAATAAACGACATATAAATATAGGTTTTACTCATTTTATTAAGGTACGTCCTATTATTGAGTAATACTACAAAATGTATATTCTCTGGACTATTTCTATGATCAGCACGTCTGACTTGAGCGTCGGAGGGGTTTCCGCCGGATCAACCCCCGGCGTAGTTCACGTGTGTTCATTTCGCAGGTACCTCAGGATCATCAAGTTGTCAAGCTACTGATCTGCTTTGCTCTCCCAGTTCGTTTTCTACACTACCCTAGGTGAGCTATATTTTAGCATCATCATTTTGGCGCCGTCTGTGGGAACGATGCAAACCAGATCACGTAGCCAACAAGATCCTCCTGAGGCGTCTGCACGGAGAAAAAAATGACACAGCTAACGACCTCCCACCTCGTGGAGGCTCTGGCTTGCCACCTCCTCCACGTCCCTTGGATCCGCCTCGCGAGGTTCAGGTGATCCCCCCTCGGGACCCACCACTCGCCGATCCACCACTCCCTGCTCCTCGAATGGTTCAAATAACCGAGGATGCGTTCCAACGCATGATAGCAGAAGCTTCAACTCGCGCTCCCACATAGGCCGTGACCCAATATATCTCCACGATGGGAGCAAATTCTCCCAACGCGATACCAACACCTGCTCCACATGTGGAGCCACCTATGGCACCGCCGCCATCGACTCCCTGGGGGCTTATATCTGCCCCCAAAATATTTCACTCGCCAAGGGTTATCGACTCCCTGGGGCTTACATCTGCCCCCAAAATATTTCGATTGCCAAGGGTTATCGACTCCCTGGGGGCTTACATCGCCCCCAAAATATTTCGTTCGCCAAGGGTTATCGACTCCCTGGGGGCTTACATCTGCTCCCAAAAAATTTCGCTCGCCAAGGGTTATCGACTCCCTGGGGTTTATAGAGCCCCCAAAACATTTCGATCGTCAAGGGTTATTGACTCTCTGGGGGTTTATTATGCCTCCAAAATATTTTGTTCGCCAAGGATTATTGACTCCTTGGGGTTTATAGTGCCCCCAAAACAAAATGAAAAATTATCCCAAAGAGTAGACATAAAAAAAAAAAAAAAAAGGTTTGAGAGAGCGCGGGAACAGTACACGCGCGCGTTAGAAGGAAAAAAGAGAAGGAAAAAGAGAGAAGAAGAAGAAAAAGGAAAAGAGAAGAAGAATAAAAAAATAAATAGAATAGAAGGGAAAGAACAAACGCGCTCACAGCACGCGCAAATCCCAGAACGCGCGCCTCGGGCCGCGCGAATATGAAGTATAAAAAAAAAAAAAAAAAAAAAAAAAAAAAAAAAAAGAAAAAAGAAAAAATAGAAACGCGCGGGCAGCAGAGCGCGTGGAAGACACGCGCCAATCGCGCGGCCTTGATCCACGCGTGCAACAAAAAAAAAAAAAAAAAAAAAAAAAAATAGAAAAGAAAATGAGAGAGTTAAGGGAGGGTGAGCAGCATGTGGACGTCACATCACACTCCTCAATCATGCTGCACTCTCTCTCTCCTACATTGAGCGCGCGCTTCCCCATAAAGAGCTCATCACTCTCTCTCCTAGCAGTAAATGCGGCCAACTTTCCATAGGCTGCCACCGCGCGCGATCCCAAGGCACCGCGCGTTCCAATGTGCGCGCGCACGTTCTTCCAAGCGCGCCGTCTCCTATTTTGGAGCGCGCGCAACTCTCGCTATTCTCTGCCAAATTGCACGCGGATTTCACCTCGCTCCACCAAATTGCGCGAGCTTTCCAACGCGCCCCACCAAATCGCGTACACTCTCAAACGGATAAATAAAAATTATTATTTCTCCACACCACGCCAACGACTAACGGTACACTATGACACCGATGTACTCTCAACACGATCCGGTATCATTTTCGACTTGACTCCCACATCGAATCGAGAGTGGGAGCTTGCAAGACTCCCACGAGGAGATAACTCGCTAGGACATATAACCCGTTGCGAGGCAACTCCCACGAGGAGCCAACTCCCTCGGGTCTACGAAACCACAGCGAGATAACTCCCACGAGGAGACCACTCGCTCCGTTCTACAACCCGTTGCGAGGCAACTCCCACGAGGAGCCAACTCGCTTGGTACCACCCGCAGCGAGACACCTCCCACGAGGAGCCAACTCGCTCGGCACTACAAATCCGTTGCAAGGCAACTCCCACGTGCAACCACCTCGCTCGATAATAAGACTCGCTGCGAAACAACTCCCACAAGGAGACAACTCGCTCAGAGCAACCTCAATCCACACGCGCCTAAATCGCGCATCATCCAATGCTCCTACAACTTCGCTCAAGACAACTCTCTCGAAGAGCCAACTCGCTCGATACTACAACCCGCAGCGAGACAACTCCCACGAGGAGCCAACTCGCTCGACACTACAAAGTCGTTGCAAGACAACTCTCACGTGCAACCACCTCGCTCGATAATATTACTCACCGCGAGACAACTCCCATGAGGAGACAACTCGCCCGAAATTCACCATATAATCGCAAGCTCAAGTTAGCACGATTAGAACCCTAGAAACACTTAGAGATATTATGAGAATCTATATAGCCTGGCCAGCTTGATTACTCAAATTTATCTACTTGTTTTCGATGGGTCATTCATTAAAACGTGGCCACGGTCCAAACATACTTAAGACCCACGAGGTCTAACAAGGGGCACGACCCCCATATAAAAAAAAATCTTGAGAGTCTGATCCCCTCCTCAAGTACATCATGCGCAAGGCTATATGTAAACACATACAAGCAACGCGTCAAAACATTGAAAATGTCGAAAAATAACAACTCCCATGAGGAGAATACTAGCTCCGTGCTACTACATTATCGTGAGACAACTTCCACGAGGACGTAACTTGATCAACTCGATTACCCCAGAGACAACTCCCACGAGGAGATTACTTGATCCGTGCTACTACATTATCGCGAGACAACTCCCACGAGGAGATAACTCGATCAACACTATTACCCCGCGACAAGAGAACTCCCACGAGGAGATAATTCGCTACTACATCGTCGCGGGACAAAACCGACGACTCAATTAACTTATATCGCGGTAACTTTGTCGCGCTATGCGCCAACGCGCATTCACACCCCTCCGACACACGCTCCAACGCGTTTTCGCATACCATTAGGCCATACGCCAACGATCGACTTCTACAATTTTTACTCTCGACACGATCCGAGACCCATCACAACATGGCCCCCACATCGACTCGAGAGTGGGGGGCTTAATGATATGCCTAATTGGGCCAGCCCAATGGGCCTACAATTTCTTTACCTACTGGGCTACGAGCCCAATATCGAAGATCAATATCACCGAGGCCCAAACACCTTCAAGTAAGGCTTGGGCCCAACAAAGCAAACCCAACCCAATAAACGACATATAAATAGAGGTTTTACTCATTTTATTAAGGTACGTCCTATTATTGAGTAATACTACAAAATGTATATTCTCTGGACTATTTCTATGATCAGCACGTCTGACTTGAGCGTCGGAGGGGTTTCCGCCGGATCAACCCCCGGCGTAGTTCACGTGTGTTCATTTCGCAGGTACCTCAGGATCATCAAGTTGTCAAGCTACTGATCTGCTTTGCTCTCCCAGTTCGTTTTCTACACTACCCTAGGTGAGCTATATTTTAGCATCATCAATCTCATTTTTCTTTCGTCAATACCAAACACACATAAACCCTCAAACCCTTCTTCTTCACAGACCCCTCAACCTCCTCCTTCTTTTTACAACAATCCCTCCTAAAAAATTCAAAAGTAAAGCAATCAAAACCTCATACGACTTACGAAATGGAGTCAAATGACAACAAATTGGTAGTTTACGACCAAGGAGAAACCATTAAGGTATGCATCCATGTCTTTATTTAGCTTCAAAGTCGATTTTGAAGTTCTTTTTTTTAAACCCGCCTACAATTTATGACATATACAGGTCAATTTTTTTGTCAATTTTCAACAATACCAACTTGTCGGAAAAAGAAAAAAGAGAAGAAAAAAAAAAGGATTTTGACACCACCATGTTGAAATTTCTCCAAATTCCGGCATGTATGTGTCGAAAAACAACTGTTGCTTTATAAAAAAAATTAAGCAGTGATTTTTTGACACATACATGTCGATTTTTTGCGAAATTTCGACATGTTGGTGTCGAAAATTGACAAAAAAATCGACATGTATGTGTCAAAAATTGTCGACGGGGTTCCAAAAAAAAACTTCAAAATCGACTTTCAAGCTCAAAAAAGACATGGATGCATACTTTAATGGGTTCTCCTACCACGTCAACTACCATTTTGATGTCTTGTGACTCAATTTTATAAGGTTTGTGAGGTTTTAAATTTTGAGATTTTCTTGGAGGGTTTGTAAGAAGATGAAGAAGAAGAGAGGGTTTACTGAGTTTGGGTTTGGGAGAGAAGAAGAGAATTTTTTTTTTTTATTCTTTGGTATTGAAATGAGGAAAAACAAAATTTGTTTGTATATATTTTGTTTGATGAAGGTATTTTAGTACTTTGCTAATAAAAATATTTATTTGCGGTATTAATCTAAGAAAAAAATGTAAGAACTTTTATAAAATATTGTATTAAACTTAGTGGTATTGAAGTGAAAAAAATTTGGTATTAGTTTTAGCCGCCCCTTTATATTTAAGCTCAATTGAGTTTATAGGCAATTTGTTATAAGTCCTCATATAAAAAAAATTATGTGTATAAGTCCAACTAATAAAACTCAATTTTTTATAATTTTTTTTTTAATATGTCCAAAACATCCCTAATAATATATGGAAATAAAAATATCCAAAATAATATCCCATATATTTCTCCCTACATTTGACCTACCCATTCCCAAATGTGACGTATACTCAAATCTCAAATTCCACCGCTCCCAAAAATCAATTTCATCAATTCCACCGCTCCCAAACATCGATTTCATCAACACCAAACCCTAAAAAAATATTGAATCGCCTCTACCATAGGTAGGGTCCTCGAACATATGGCAATTTAAAAATTTCCGTTTGTTGTTTACATTGTGGAACCAACTTTTTTTTTTTTTTTTGCTATTTGGAGATCGTTTGTTGTGTGAAGACATCGTATGTTGTTTGTTATTCCTACAATGGCTCAAACACGATTTAGTCTCGGTAAGCAATACTCCTATTTGATTATTCGATTTCTTCAATACTTATTAAAAAACACCCTTTTATTTTCCTGGACATCAAACGAAATTTTTTTAGTATGATTTGAGCTTTGCTATTCTTTGTTTGCACTTAATTTTTTAGTATGATTTGAGTTTGCATGTTGTTGTGGTTAATTTGGTGTGAAAATTACAGGGAATACATCTAGTTGTTTTACAATTGGTTGTACATGTCTAATTGCAGTTTGCTCTTTGCATTTCTGTATTATAATTGAAGATGTTATTAGTTGTTTGCAGATCATGTTTGGTCTTAATTGAAGTTTTTATAACCTATTTGCAGTTCATACCTATATTTATAAGATGAACTATTGTTTTCACCTGCAATTAATTTTTGCTATTAATATTTGTTGTTTGCAATCACAATTCTTTTTTTGCTACTTTTGTTATATCTACAATTAGTAAATTGTGTTTGAAGTTTGTAATTTATTTTTGAGTAAAAAGCAGTTTACCCCCTAAACAAATGCCTGTTTTGCACTTTGCCCCCCAAACAAAAAAAATTTGCACGTTCTTACCTAAACTTCGGTTTTTGTTGCACGGTGCCTCAAAATTCGAATTTTCAGGCCATTTTGACCGGAATCATCCACACGTGCTTTTCACGTGAGTTTTAAAGGGGCAAAAGAGTCTATTCACTTACATTCTTCATAAATAAATAAAAAACAAAAAAAAAAAAAACAAAAAACAAAAAACAAAAAGAAAAAAGAAAGAGAAAGAAGGGCTGCCGATCCGCCATTTTTACACTCAAATCGGCCATTTCGGAACCGGCTTCTTCTTCATCTAGATAAACCACAGATATTTTGTATGGTTTCTTGTAAACCGGTGGCTTAGAAACGAGCGGCTTAACGGGGGGCTTATAAACCGGCGGCTTAGAAATGGGCGGCTTGTAAATTGGGGGTTTAGAAACGGGCGGCTTGTAAACGGGTTGGTTAGGGGTGGGTGTGTAAACGGGGATAGGTGGAGGAAGTGGCTTGACAAAAACGGGCGGCTTGTAGAGCGGCGGAAGGGGCGGCCATTGGTGGTGGAACAGCCTGAGGAACAGTTCAAGCTTCTCGGTTTCCTCATTGCTCTGCTTCCTCTTTTGTATAAATTGCCCATTCCTTGTAAAGAGGCGGCGGCGGTGGTGAAGAGGAGGAGCAAGCAGATGGAGCTTGTGGATTGGGCGTTGTTTAGGAGATGGTGGTTCGAATTGTTGCGCCTGATTGGTGATGAATTTGGGAAAATATTGAAATTGTTGGGTTTTTTGTTGGTGGTGGTGGCGGCGGCGGTGGTGGTGATTTCTTGTTCTTGATTTTGGTGGTGGTCCTCCGGGAAGAAAACTAAGAGGAACCCATTCTCATTCCCAGCCAATTGCAGATTTTCCCACATTCTTCTTCTTCTTCTTTTTTTTTTTTATGAAGAAGGTAAGTGAATAGACTATTTTGCCCCTTTAAAACTCACGTGAAAAGCACGTGTGTAAGAATCCGGTCAAAATGGCCTGAAAATTCCAATTTTGAGGCACCGTGCAACAAAAACCGGAGTTTAGGTAAGAACGTGCAAATTTTTTTTGTTTGGGGGGCAAAGTGCAAAACGGGCATTTGTTTAGGGGGTAAACTGCTTTTTACTCTTTATTTTTTGTAGGTTCAAGATTGTACATTATATTGTATGTTTACCTAGCTCTTGCACATACATGTTGATGAGGAAGCATGATGGAAGTTCTAAACATAAAACATAAAAACATTATAGTGACATATTATCATATTCCTTGTGTATGATAAACATTTATGATCGTGGAAGTGTTTCAACACATACATGCCTGGGTAAAACAAGAAAGACGACAATTTTCAGTTGACGCCGCTGACATGAAGAAGTTCCTCGAGAATGAGAGTGACAAAAATTATTGTTTAATGATTTTATATTTATTTTGCTCTTTGAAATTTAGTTTATTATTTGCAGCATAATTTAATTTCTTATGAAGATATTATCCTATTAGCAAACTTATCACTACAATTTCCGATTGGCACTTTTTAGATTAATGTTGCGCATTCTATAATATTGTTATAACTTATTTTTTTCTATTTCAAATTATAATTTGCAATTTTTTATTTACTATTGCAAACGTATATTGTCGTTTTAAATAACTTTGTTTTGTTTATTAAAACAAAAACAATTAGGAAATGCAAACAAAAATTATAATTCAAGTATACATAAATACAAGGAAGGAGAGAGAAAGATATGTGTGGAGAGAGAAAGATATGTGTGTGTGTAGACCTGACCACCGGTTCGGTTAGAACCGGAACCGGAACCGAACCGGGGTCAACGGTTTTAGAACCGAACCGGAACCGGTTTGACCGGAACCGGAACCGGAACCGAAAAAACCGGTTCGGTTCCGGTTCCTCATTTTTGGAACCGGGAACCGACGGTTAGAACCGCGGTTCTAACCGTTTGAACCGGTTTTTTAAAAAAAAAAAAAAATTAGTTTTCTCTCTCTATATATATGTATGTCTGTGTATATATATTTATATCTATATATATAATATCTCTCTCTCTATATATATATTTATATATATATATATATATATATATATATATATATATATATATATATATATATATATATATATATATATATATACTTCTCTTTGTATGTATCTCTTTCTCTCTCTCTCTCTCTCTCTCTCTCTCTCTCTCTATATATATATATATATATATATATATATATTTAAGTATTAAGAAAAATAAATTACGTATTTAAAAGAAAATTATTATTTTTAAATATAAACACTTTCAAAAAAACTATTTTTAAAAGTTTTTTTTTTTAAGTTTTTTTTAAGTTATATATATATATATATATATATATATATATATATATATATATATATATATATATATATATATATATATATATATATATATATATATATATAAAATAAAACAAAATATTATTGAAAACAGAACGGTTCTACGGTTCTAACCGGGAACCGAACCGGAACCGGTTAGGAACCGAACCGCAAGGAACCGGATTTTTTCGGTTCGGTTCCGGTTCCTCCAAAATCGGAACCGGAACCGGCGGTTTGGAACCGGAACTGGAACCGAACCGAACCGTGGCCAGGTCTATGTGTGTAGGGATGGCAAAAAAACCCGAACCGCTAGCTATCCGCGGGTATCCGCTCCGTTTAAAACCCGTTACCGAAACCATTAGGGTTTGGTAATGGTTTTGGTAAAAGAAAAGAAAACCGTCATGGTTTTGGTATGGTTCTGGTTTTACCTTTGCGGTCATGGGTACCCGACCATTTAATATATATATATATATATATATATATATATATATATATATATATATATATATATTATTTCAACAATATGAATAAAGAAATGGCAAAATTTTAAATATAGTATTAAATAATTTAGGGAGGGTATATTTGTATAATTTACTTTTTTTTCTTTTCTTTTTTTCTTCCTCTTTTCTGTGAGTTACTTAAACGTTATCGGATCTAAAGTTATTTTTTATTACCGTAATTTAAATGGTAAATGGGTACCCGTGGATACCCGGATATTCGTGGTAATGGTTGTGGTATTTTCATCAACTTTTTAAAAGGGTTTGGTACGGTCATGGTTTGAGATATATTAAATGGTAATGGTTCTGGTATTGCACTTTTTCGAGGGTACCCGCTCCGCTGCCATCCCTATATGTGTGTGTGTGTGTATCCGTGAGAGAGAGAAAGAGAGAGAGAGAGGGAGAGAGATAGAAGAGGAGAGAGGAGAGAGAAATGATAAATAGAGTGATATGTGAGATTTGATCCCTTATTTAAATAAATAATTATTTTCATATAAATATTAATTGAGAGTATTTATGTCTACATACTAATAATTTTATTTTATTTATATGAATCTTATTGATTAAAGGACTTATACATATATTCATCTAATAGAATGAACCTTTATTTATATAAGTCCAAAATAAGAAATGTCTAGCAAATTTCCCCTTAAATTTACGTACATTTACATAAATCTGCCGGCCAACAGTTAATGACTTGCATTTGTTCCTTCATTCACCTCCATAAACTAATTAATTTCGTATGTATTAGTCTCTGTTGGACATTTGATATTATAAGTCAAATATAATTTATTGTATTTTAACTTTCTTTAAACCAATTATATTTAGGGGTAATATGTTAGGAGCCCCTCAACACAAACTTAATTTGAAGTAGATGACAAACTCAAATAAAATATCTTAACTAAATCCTTAGTTCAAACTAAAATTTGACCCACATCCTTTTATTTTTGTTTAACCCGAAAATACCCTTTTTATAAATATAAATACCCTAAAATTTTTGTTTATTTTTGATTAATTTTATGTTGTATTATGATCAGTAAGATTGTATTATATTTTTAAGTATCTATGGTATCTAAGTTTATAATACAAATGTTTTAAAAAAGTTTTAAATCAGTATATTGCATTTGCTTAATTTGGTGTTTGTTATACAAGTCTGTATAAAATTGTTTACATATATATTTTTGTTAATCAATATTCACATTTGCATAAATGATAATTTGTTCTTGAAAAATGTGATCAAGAAAATATGTTTGAGTATATCTACGTGTAAAGCTTTCATTTTAATAGCTTTAACAGTACAAAGTTTTACAAGATGAGAATTTCGTCTTAATTGTCGTTTAAATAATTTTGTGCATAAATTATTTAAAAACTCATGTGATCACTATGCCTTTCAAACTTTCTGGTTTATTTGTGAAATAAAATAAAAAATAAAAAAATAAAAAAGTTGGTAATTATTATAATATTACTTATGAACTAAGTTTAGGAACTTGGAGACCAAGTTTATACTAGCTACGTGTCATTTGCTTGTGAATTGATTATTTTATTAATGATGACAAAGCTTGTAATACTTTGCCTATAAAAGGACCCATCTATTAATGAATAAACTCACTCTTCTTCGGCAAACATTTTCTTACACTTCTTACAGCAATTTACTTTTGCAAAATTGTGTTTTGCTTGATTTCTTTATGCGTATATATATATATATATATATACTATATATAAGTATAACTAGATTATTTATTCTATAACACGTTATCAGCACGAGATTTTGTTCGATAGGAATTTGCTATTTTCGTATTCTTCTTTCTATTTTATTTTACGAAAATCCAGATCCTCAATCTATTGTCGAAAAGACAAACGAGAATGATTAGCGAATACTTCGGTATTTTATACGCTATCATTTCTCAAAGGATATGATGGATTCGTGTATATGTATATACATATAGTTTATATACTATCTGAATTGCTGCTGAAGTTTATATTTGCAAGCTTGTGGATCCCAAGCAGTGCTATAAGCACGTGCTAAGTTTAACAGATCTGTGGGCCGACTTAGAGGCTAAGATATTCACTCCGAGCATGATGCTCATCGAGTAAAAGATATAATAATCTCAGTTGAAGGTCAATTTAGAGACTATGAGATTAACTCCGAGCCTGATGCTCGTGGAGTTGGAGAAATAATAATCTCCGTTTAAAACCGACTTATAGGCTATCGTTTTAACTCCGGGCATAGTACCCGTAGAGCTTAACATAGACCGTATTGAGGTCTTAATATAACTCCGAATTTAAACTCGTTGAGACAAGAAAGCCGATTTAGAGGCTAAATCATAATATAACTCCGAGCTTGAAATTCGTTGAGTCAAGACGTGAGAATATCCGTCAAAGGCCGATTTAAAGGCCAAATATTTGGAAATATCTCCGAGCCTGAAGCTCGTAGAGTCGCTAGACGAGGTAAAACCCGTCAAGAGCCAACTTAGAGGCTATTAATCACAAGTCCAAATTCGAGTGTTTTGGGTTATTTTGTACCCACTGTATAT
This sequence comes from Erythranthe guttata, assembly GCF_056151865.1. Lineage (NCBI taxonomy): Eukaryota > Viridiplantae > Streptophyta > Magnoliopsida > Lamiales > Phrymaceae > Erythranthe > Erythranthe guttata. Next base: position 6,173,431 of record NC_142535.1, on the reverse strand, counting down.
AAATCTCTCTTGGAAGGTGTGATTCCCAAGATTGAGTTGTTTTGAATAAACCCACATGTACATATCTCCCTTGGAGGATAAATACCCGAGGTCGAGCTGATTTTGATACACGTACATGAAAAACATGGACAAATATGACTATTGCCTACTCGATAGTGCAACTACACACTCAATATTCAATAATAAAATATATTTCTCGAGTGTGACTTTGTGCAAGGCACAAGTTAAAACCATAGCAGGTTCCGCGGAAATAATAGATGGCTCCGGGAACGCAACAATTGTGTTGCCTAATGGTACCACTGTGCATATTGAAAATGCATTGATATCCGGTAAATCGAATAAGAATCTATTGAGTTTTAAAGATGTGAGACGCAATGGGTATCATTTAGAGACACTGGTTGAAAATACCGTGGAGTGTCTATGCGTCACATCATATGCCATGGACAAAAGAATTGTTCATGAGAAGTTCGAAGCGACAGCTTCTGGACTGTATTGTGTCCAAATTCGAGCTTTCGAATCCTACGCCACTATGCCATGGAAACTTGTTAATCCCGATATACACGGGTTATGGCATGATCGACTGGGTCACCCAGGAACGACTATGATGCGTAGGATTGCACAACATACTAAAGGACATCCATTAAAAGATACAAAAATCTTGATGTGTAATGAATATTTCTGTGAATCATGTTCACAAGGAAAGCTCATTATAAAACCTTCCATTGAAAAGGTCGGTTATGAATCACCATCGTTTTTACAACGTATTCATGGTGATATTTGTGGACCAATACACCCTGCAAGTGGGCCATTTAGATATTTTATGGTTTTGGTGGACGCATCTTGTAGATGGTCCCACGTATGCTTATTATCTACACGAAATGTTGCATTTGCACGTTTGCTAGCACAAATTATTAAACTCCGAGCACATTTCCCTGATTATCCCATCAAAAATATAAGGATGGATAATGCCGGAGAATTTACATCAAAAACTTTTGATGAGTATTGTGCAGCACTGGGAATAAATGTCGAGCACCCAGTAGCATACGTTCATACTCAAAATGGACTGGTGGAATCTCTGATTAAACGCGTCCAAATAATTGCTCGTACTTTGCTGATGAGATCTAAACTCACTAGTGCAGCATGGGGCCATGCAGTATTGCATGCATCAGCGCTGATTAAATTACGCCCCACTGCTTATCATATGCGTTCCCCAATGCAATTGGCATTGGGCTTTGAGCCCGATATTTGGCACCTTCGCACATTTGGTTGCGCTGTGCAAGTGCCAATTCCTCCTCCTCAGAGGACTAAAATGGGTCCCCAACGCCGACTTGGCATATATGTTGGGTTTGATTCACCGTCGATTATTAGGTTCTTGGAACCAATGACGGGTGATTTATTTACCGCTAGATTTGCGGATTGTCATTTTGATGAGACATTATTTATACCGATTGGTAAGGATATTCAGAATATCCGTGATAATGATAAACAAAAACCGATCGAGAATCTCATATGGTGTGAGCAACATTTATCTCATCTCGACCCCCGTACCTCTGAATGTGAAAATGAGATCCATAGAATCATTCATTTACAAAATATTGCTAATAGACTTCCTGACGCATTTAATGATGCCAGTAAAGTCACGAAGTCTTATATTCCAGCTGTGAATGTGCCAGCTAGGATCGTTGTTCCTGAAGAACATGCGAAAATGAATGATGATCCCCCACGACATAAACGGGGTAGACCTATTGGATCAAAGGACATTGTTCCTAGAAAAAGAAAGGGGAAAATCAATGAACCCTCGAACCAAGTGGTTCCTAGTGAGAATGCTCCAGATGAATCTGTTGAGCCTGATATCGAAAAAGCGATATCAAATCCTGGGAATACCGAGAATTCCATAAGTTATTGCAATGAAATATGGGATAGAAATGAGATAATCATCGATAATATTTTTGCATTCTCGGTTGCACAAGAAATAATGTATGATGATTATGATTGTGAACCGCGTTCCATAATGGAATGCCGTCAAAGAAATGATTGGCCTAAATGGGAGGAAGCAATTAAATCTGAATTAGCTTCCCTAGAAAAACGAAAAGTATTCGGGCAAATCGTTCAAACTCCGGATAATGTAAAGCCCGTTGGGTATAAATGGGTATTTGTCCGTAAGAGGAACGAGAACAATGAAATTGTAAGATATAAAGCCCGCCTTGTAGCTCAAGGTTTCTCCCAGCGGCCTGGGATTGATTATGATGAGACGTATTCACCAGTGATGGATACGATCACTTTTCGTTTTCTTATCAATATGGTCGTCCAAGAGGGGCTGGATCTGCGTCTAATGGACGTTGTAACGGCCTATCTATATGGTTCACTAGATTCTGATATTTATATGAAAATTCCCGATGGATTTAAAATGCCAAACTCTGGCGCTCCTCGTGAGCTGCACTCAATCAAATTACAGAGATCATTGTATGGTCTAAAGCAATCCGGTCGCATGTGGTATCATAGATTGAGTGAATACCTTATCAGGGAAGGTTATAAAAATGATCCTATTTGCCCATGCGTTTTTATTAAAAGATCAGAAACCGGATTTGCTATTATTGCGGTTTATGTAGACGACATGAACCTCATTGGCACTCGTGAAGAATTGGCCAATGCTGCTGAATATTTAAAGAAAGAATTTGAGGTCAAGGACCTTGGAAAAACCAAACTCTGTCTTGGTATTGAGCTTGAGCATAAAAATAACGGCATACTTATACACCAATCTGCATATACTAAACGAGTGCTCAAAAAGTTTAATATGGAAAATTCTAATTCATTGAGCACCCCTATGGTTGTGCGCAATTTAGATCCTCTAATGGATCCGTTCCGACCTAAAGAATTTAATGAAGAGATACTTGGCCCAGAAGTGCCGTATCTAAATGCTATCGGAGCGTTAATGTATTTAGCACAATGCACTCGACCTGATATCACTTTTGCGGTAAATGTGCTTGCGCGATACAGTTCTGAGCCTACCTGGAGACACTGGAATGGTGTTAAACATATTTTTAGATATCTCCGTGGTACTGCAGATTTGGGATTATTTTATTCAAAGAATGCAACTAACCAAGGGTTAGTTGGTTATGCCGATGCGGGATATAGATCTGATCCCCACAAAGCTCGCTCACAAACTGGATATTTGTTTTGTTATAATGGTGCAGGTATATCTTGGCGATCTACCAAACAGACATTGGTAGCCACCTCCTCAAATCATTCTGAAATAATAGCTCTTTATGAGGCAGGCAGAGAATGTGTTTGGCTACGATCCGTTATTTCCCATATACGAAACTCCTGCCAATTACATCCAGTTACAGACACGCCCAACGTCATTTACGAAGACAATGCTGCGTGTATAGCGCAAACAAGGGGCGGATACATAAAAGGTGATAGGACCAAACATATATCACCAAAGTTCTTCCACACACATGAGCTGCAGAAGAATGGAGAGATCAATGTTTGACAAGTTCGCTCATGCGACAATCTTGCTGATTTATTTACAAAATCCTTACCGACTTCTATATTTGAGAAGTTGGTATACGCAATTGGAATGAGAAGAGCCAATGTGAAGCAAGATTGATGTCCCATTTTGGAAGCTACAATGCTCATTTCAGGGGGAGCAATAGTGCGGTGCACTCTTTTTCCCTTTTGTCTGGTTTTATCCCATTGGGTTTTCCAGCAAAGGTTTTTAACGAGGCAGCATATGCACACGGCTTGGATTGAGTTATGCACTATTTTTTTCCTTATGACCGGTTTTGTCCCACTAGGTTTTCCGGCTTGAGGTTTTTAACGAGGCATACATACACTTTACTTATCTAATTTGCAGTTGGCACGATAACAATGTACTTAGTCCAATGGGGAGTATTATAATATTACTTATGAACTAAGTTTAGGAACTTGGAGACCAAATTTATACTAGCTACGTGTCATTTGCTTGTGAATTGATTATTTTATTAATGATGACAAAGCTTGTAATACTTTGCCTATAAAAGGACCCATCTATTAATGAATAAACTCACTCTTCTTCGGCAAACATTTTCTTACACTTCTTACAGCAATTTACTTTTGCAAAATTGTGTTTTGCTTGATTTCTTTATGCGTATATATATATATATATATATATATATATATATATATATATATATATATATATATATATATATATATATATATATATATACTATATATAAGTATAACTAGATTATTTATTCTATAACAGTAATATTATTGTGTTGCAAATATTTGTTTAAATAAAACGGGTTTTTATTTGGAAAAATATGATCAATAAATGAGAAATTTGCGTTGAGGCAAAATTTGTGAAAAAGGCTTTTAACTTCAAGAGCTCTAACTATTAGAGTATGCACATCGACATGTGTTTCAATCAACATGATCAAAATTCAAATTTATTGGGAGACTTGTGGGGGAAGCTCTTTATCGAGTTTTAACACAAGAAAAATAATAACATTCCGTTTGAGTTAAAATATATAAAATTGAACTATAAATATCTCAAAATGTGGGGGTATTTTTGTAATATCCTTAAAGGATATAGTGAGGCAATATAATATTCGGCAATCAATTATCAATTGCTCTCATACTTTACTATAGTAAATCTCGACCTATTCGTCGTAGAAATATAATGCGATACATTTACTCTCTAATGGAATAAATTTCCATTGATTTTGAGAAATCCAAAAATGACCTAGCGGATCCATTTAATAAAGGTTTATCTAGCGAGAGAGTTAAATATGCGTCGATGGGAATAAGTTTAAAGCCTAAATAACTAAGTTACCTTATACGGAAACCTAATTTGGCGACTGGAGATCCCACGGACCAAGTTCAATAGGACAACCAGTTATGTGTAACTTAAATGAATGGAGCACTTAGGAGTTTAACTTCATCTTATTCCTATGATGCAATAAGTGCAACCTACGACGTTCAAAAAGGTTAAGCTATTGCTTTTAATGACGTCTATATCTTGTAAATTACAAGTGGGGTATAGTAGGATACTCTTTATAGATGTGGTCACCTATGTTAGTGTGAGCTGGGTCGGCTCGTTGAGAAATCTTAAAGGCTGGAATTCTCTAAAGGACTCGCAGAACCCGAGGATGTTCAGGGCCAAAACGAACACAACCGAGAACTTGAACAAGTTCGTTTAGTTTGGTGTTAAGTTTATTGTCTTGGTTTACACAAACAGCCGACGGTTCAAGATGAAATAATTCACCGATTGGCTAAGTAAATCCGATAAGCTTTAACTAGGGAAGGTTCAAGATGAAATATTTCACCTATCCCGATGCTATACTATTCACTAAGGAATTTTGACAAATAGATCTTATGCGATAAGATTGGAAGAACAATTTTATTCATGTGGGGGATTGTCGGAATTTTCATGATTTCCAATAATTAATATTTAGTAATATTAATTAAATTATGTAAAGATTAATTTCATTTATTTACTTGATCGTAATCATGAAATAAAGTGAATGAAATTTGTCTTGAGTAGATGGTTAAAGTTCAAAACATGTGCGCTCGATGTGATCGAGTGATAGGACTAGTTTGGGTTTAGATGTCCAGAAATATTACTTTTGGGGACATTTAGTAATTAGTCAAATAATTGACCCAAAATCTAAATAATAAAATATTTGGCCCAAACCAAATATTTAATTAATTGGTCCATGACCAATTAATTTTCCTACGTTTTTTGAACTCGTAAAAAGAACAGACACAACCTTCTGCTTCTTCTTCAACCATTGCAACCCTTCATGAATGGATCTCTACCGCCTATAAATAAAGGCAGAATCTGGCCAATTCTGTACTGAATTTAATCGGCAATTGAGAGTTAGTTCTTCAAATTTTCCTTTATCTTCGTCAAAGTTCTGTTCGTTGTTCAAGTTCGCCGTGGGTCGAATATTCGTGCAAATATTCGACAACCGATCGTTGTACCTTGGGAGACTACCGGGAAGAGACTGTGCACCGTTGACAGCCCGAAAATATTGTCTTAAGGGAATTGCTTTGGCAAACCTCGATCGTTCTTTGTGGTTTTCACAATTCCTCTTTTCGACAAACAAGTAAGTATTTTTCGTTTACGCAGATTGTTATATATATATATGGGGCTATATGACAAACACCCCTCATCCAATTTTGACTTCTTGATAAATCCATTTTTTGTAATTGATATTTGTCATAAATCCAAATGTGTGGAATTATCCAAAATGCCCCTATTTAATATTACTAAAAATTTACCATATTATATTATTTTAAAAAATCCACTATTTTTTTGGTAGATATGCAAATCCCCCTATTTTCTCCCCACAAAATCCCCCAATTATCTCCCTGTCACGCTATTTCGGTTTAAGTTTTCTTATCTTTTTTATTTATTAAATAGTTTTTTTTTTTATATCAATTTAAAACAAATAATTGATTTTTTTTTAATTTCACTTTTTTAAATGTTTATATTTAACAATAAAATTGAAATCCACTACATGCACATCGAAAACCACTATGCAATTAAAGTAAAAATTACTATAAAATAAGCATAATCCACATTAATATTAACGTAATCCACTCTGTAATTAAGGAAAACCACTCTGTAATTAACGAAAATCACTGTGTAGTTAACAAATTTCATTACAAAAATTCACTAAAAACTTATCAATTAACAAAAACTACTTTATAATTAATGAAAACCACTCTGTAATTAACGAAAACCATTGTATAATTAACGAATTCCATCTCGAAAATCCATCATGTAATTAATGAAAACCACTTTGTAATTACAATTTTGACTTCTTGATAAATGGGGACTTATCATTAGTAGCTTCTCAGGGGTTGCACAAAAACATGAGTTTGTTTGGCCTATCGATACATGTAGAATTCCATTTGTTTGTGAGAAGATTGATTTATGTACTAATGGCGTTTCCTGAATAGTCCCGCATGCTCCTGCCCCTCTGGTTTTAATCTATGTTTTTTGACGCCACAACAATGGAGAAACGTGTGCTTTTGAATTGTGTATTTGAATCTCTCTATTCTATTAATTGTGTATTTGAATCTCTCTCTATTTTATCAATTGTGTATTTGAATCTCTGTTTTTTCAACCCCACAATAATGGAGAAATTTGAGAAATATAATGGCAGTGTGTGTGTTCGCCTGTGTTGTGTGTGTGTGCAACTTGAAAGAGAGAGATACGTATATAATATATGTAAAATTTATTATATATCTTTTAATTATAATTTAAATATACATTATTTCTTAGTTAAGGGTACATTGGTGATAATTAAGTGTTATTAATTAATAAAAGTTGTTTTGAATTTATCTTAAAAATGTAAAATAAAATTGGGCTTATTGTAATGAGACTTGTGTAATGGGGGAGTTTTGTCAAATTATCACATATCACATATATATATATATATATATATATATATATATATATATATATATATATATATATATATATATATATATATATATATATATATATATATATGAGTAAAAAGAAGTTTACCCCCTAAACAAATGGTCGTTTTGCACTTTGCCCCCCAAACAAAAAAAATTTGCACGTTCTTACCTAAACTTCGGTTTTTGTTGCACGGTGCCTCAAAATTGGAATTTTCCGGTCATTTTGACCGGAATCTTACGCACGTGCTTTTCACGTGAGTTTTAAAGGGGCAAAAGAGTCTATTCACTTATATTCTTCATAAATTAAAAAAAAAAAAAAAAAAAAAAAAAAGAAGAAGAAGACGGTGGGAAAATCTGCAATTGGAGACAGAACATGCTCCTCGGAAACTCGGAAAATCTTCAAACTGAGACTCTAAAACATGTGAAATTAAAAAGAAATTGATGGGTGGAGAATTTTGCACAAAGAAGAGAGAAGAAGAAAATGCGTGTGTGGGTTTCAGCTTGTGGGGAGATGTCATTACCTCTTCCAACAAATCGAAGATCCAAAGGTGATGGTACCACCAACTCGAAGATGGAATTCGTCTAATACATTTTTATGGGTAAATTCGCTTTCGAATTACCGCAATTACTGTTGTAATTCCGGCTCACCTAAATCCCCAATCAAGAACCCTAGGTTTCGTAATTTTCCAATTTACATAGGCAGCCTATTTACTAGTTCTCCAACATGCCGGCCACCGCGGGGAGGGTTCGCATGCCAGCGAACAACCGTGTACACAGCAGCGCCGCCCTACAGACCCATGGCATATGGCAGAGCGCGATTGGGTACGATCCATACGCTCCGAACAAAGAAGACAAAAAGGAAAGCAGATCTTCTCAGAAGACCTCCGCCCCTGAGTCCGAGCCCGATGCCGGCGAAAACACATACGCCAGTTTCCAGGGCATCGCCTGTTCGCCACCGTGGTTTATCTAGATGAAGAAGAAGCCGGTTACAAAATGGCCGATTTGTGGCGGATCAGCAGCCCTTATTTTTCTTTCTTTTTTTTTTTCTTGGGTTTTTTTTTTTTTTTTTTTTAATTTATGAAGAATGTAAGTGAATAGACTCTTTTGCCCCTTTAAAACTCACGTGAAAAGCACGTGCGTAAGATTCCGGTCAAAATGGCCGGAAAATTCCAATTTTGAGGCACCGTACAACAAAAACCGAAGTTTAGGTAAGAACGTGCAAATTTTTTTTGTTCGGGGGGCAAAGTGCAAAACGGCCATTTGTTTAGGGGGTAAACTGCTTTTTACTCTATATATATATATATATATATATATACCAACACAAGTTACCGTTACGTTGCGTGTCTGTAGGCGAGAATGGACATTGGTTAGATGAAAGTTTTCTACCATTTAATAATTTTTATCTTAAATTGGTTCGGGTGGCATGGGAATATATATATTTTTTTTCCAGCAAAGGCACAATATTCGGAGAATGAAAACAACTTATTGTACAACATGCAGAAAAAATTGAACCTTTTAAATTCTCATATATAAAACATGACATACAAAAGTTTTAGTGTGTAGAACCGTGATCTTTAATAATTAATCCGATTACTAGTTAACAACACAGGTGTTTTATTATTTTTACTATTTTCTTTTTATATAACAAGGTGTTTTGGTCGACAAGGTATAAATTTGTTATATAATGAGCTATACGTATTGTGTACGAAATTTGTCGGACTATAAGATGAACACTGGTGCCTTATATTTAGTTGAGGTGTTGGAGGTGTTTCTAATTAGGTGTTTATAAAATACATGTATAATTTTGCAACAATGATCTACATGTAAAAAAATGCTCACTCATATATTTCAATATATTTGTGCTTATTGAGTGGTTATTTATGTATGTGGTGTAAAATTACTTGATGTATTTCACCAAGTCTAGCATCTCATGAAACGGAGGGAGATAGAAGGGGGGTTGAGGGGATGATTATATTAGGATTTGGAATATTTATATACTAATATTTCTCCATGAGCAGTGCACGGGGTAGCATTTCAAAATCGAAAAAAAAACTAATTATTTAAACTCATTACAATAACAACTGTAATAGAAAAAAATGTGCTCTCTTTGTAATAGTTCAAGAGGTGGCTCGTGAGTTTTGTTTATTTATTATTATTAACTGTTAGCCGAAAGGTTACTTTCGAATGTGATGATTTGATCTAATAGTCTTTCTTCAGTGACAGAATCCATAAGAGGCCTAGTGTCCTTGAACTATCCCGAGAACGAGATCCGAACGATCCTCCATACGGCTTCCTAGTCTTGGTCCAAATTCTTCTTTCTTGGATCCAATAATAAGCCCAGTTTATTTGGTCTTTATTTCGAAAATTAGCCATTTATAAAATGATAATTTATTTTTGAAAAAATCCTTTTTATTTGAAAAAGGGCCAGCTGAGATTTGAAATAAAATATTCATGAGATATTTTTCTTATTCAGTTTAATATAGATTTTTTAGGCAAAAGGTTTTTTAAAATTCAAGATTTTCTATCTTTAGAAAATGTTTTAATATTCAAAATTATTTGAATTGTTTGATTAAATGTTTTTTCATTGATTTAAACTGATTGAGAATCATATTTTCGGACTTGGAAGATTTTAAATCAATCCTTCATCAAAGATTCAAAAATATATAAGCTGTCCGAAAGTTAGATAGTCTGCTCCGGAAGTTGCTGAAGCTGGCTGGAAGATGTTTTGCTGAAAATCGTTTTTGAAGGAAGAACACTCCTTTTGAGTTTCAAAATTCAAATGATTACCATATTCAAGTGTTTAATTGATCTCAATCAGCTGCAGATCAATCACACTCATCATCTAATCAATCAAGAGATTAAAGATTGATTCCTTCATTTCTAGTGATGAAAAGCTTCACCTATAAATAGTGGATCATTCATTCAAGCTTCATTGATTCCAAGCCAATTTCGAAAGAGCTTATAGAGAGTCTTTTATTTATTAGGAAATTCGAAATTCTCCTCTTGCTTATCACTTGTTTAATTATATATCTTGAGAGGGATTTTGTAAAGCTCTTAGAGAGCATTTCTTTGTTGTGAGGTTTTTGTTGAGTGCGAAAGAGTTAGTCTCTTGTAAGCTCGTATTGATAAGTGCGAAAGAGTGAGTATCTTGTAAGCACGTCGTTGGTGCGAAAAGTCGTTAGAGTTTTGTAAGCACATCTTTTTTCGTGTGGAGGATCCAAGGACCTTGGAGGCACGTGGAATAAAAGTTCGAGGGCCTAGAAGAGTGGAGTAGGGGAATTTCTCCGAACCACTATAAATTTGGTGTCATTTACTTTACGCACTTTATTTTATCGTATTCAAATTTCCGCACTCATATATTGTTTATTGCTAAAACTTTATTCGACGTTAATTTGAAAATTTGCAAAATATTTACTACTTGAAATATTTTATTATCAAAGAAAAATATATTTTTCTAGAAATAATTTAATTGATATTTAAATCTGCAAAAAATATTAAAAAGTTTTGAAAAGCCTAATTATTTAACCCCTCTTAGGGATATTTAATCTCTCAATTAACATATTAAACAAATATGAATATAATAATATAAAAAATTAAAAAATTACATTGTAATTAAAAAGATGTCATTACGTGTTTGAGGTTGCCCTATCATTTATTACTTTTATATATAAGATAAATGGTTTTTTCTTTCTAAATAGAAGTCCTAAATATATTAAAATTTGTTGTTTGCATTCTTATCTTATATTTACAAGTAAGAAATGCTAGGGCAACCTAAGAAACCTTAATGACATATTTGTAATATTTTTTAATATTAATTATTAGTAGTTTTTCATCTCCTATTTTCCATTTTTTTTTTCTCTCTAATGACCTTGATATCAAATCAGATTTGCAAATTCATTAGCAAAGTCCAACCTAAGAAACCCTAATGGCATATTTGTAAAATTTTTAATATTAATTATTAGTATTTTTTCATCTTCTATTTTCCAGTTTTTTTCTCTAATGGCCTTGATATCAAATCAGATTTGCAAATCCATTAGCAAAGTCTTAATCCGTTCGGATAGTATATTTTTTTACTCTCTCTCTCTCTCTCTCTCTCTCTCTCTCTCTCTCTCTCTCTCTCTATTATACACACCGACGTGGATTTATTTAATACAATTTAATTATTATATATTTAATTTTTCTTCCTCTTTTGCAATCTCGTGCATCGCACGGGCAGAATTGCTAATAAATATAAAACGTGTATACATGGTAAAATGAAATTTAGTAATTTACTTATTGGTTGGCAATTTATAATTACATTTTTTATTTAATAGTTTATATGTTTCACATTTATTTTGGTATTTGTAATTCCTAAAATTTATGCTTTAATGTAAAGTTAAATTTTATTCTCTTTATGTTTTAATTTTTATTGTTGATGATCGATGAGTTGAATTAAATTCTTTTTAAATGTATATTTATATAACTAATCATTTTAAAATTATATGACAATTAAAAAAATTAGATTGCAACCTAATTGGTCCGGCTCAACCATGACCCAGTTAGCTATTCGGTTTATACTCGGTACGGGTGTGCGCGGGTCATAAACCCGCGGGTTCTAGCAAAACCCGCCCTCGTACTGTCAACCAACGGTTCGTGATTTAAAAGAACCAAACTTGTGGGTTTTCGACGGGTTTATGATCGGCGGGTCCATGGTTGGTAGAACCCAACATTCACGGGTTGAAACCCCGTCATAATTAAACATTTTTTTTTAATAATTTATAAGTTTTTCACGAAATTATTTAGAAATTAAAATGAATGAACAAATGTAAAATCTTATATTGAAACTAATGTGAATAATATCAATGATAAATGTCAAGAGTAAATCAAAATTAATACGTTATAACCATAAATTCATTAAAAAGAATAAATAAATTCAATGTTTTATAAGACAGTATTTAAAATAAAATAGATAACTATAGACAAAACTAGACAATATAGTCGTTATAGATATAAGTTTTGACATGTAAGAGATATTTTCTTCATGTATAATACATTATTAATTTATTATACTACATAACATAAATAAAACGACGTCGTTTTGTACGGCGGGGCGGGAAGGATTTTACGGGTATTAAAAAAACTTGAACCCGTCTTAAATCCAAATCCGCAGATCTTTCCCATTTCATGACCCAATTCTATTGATTGATCTATTCGTCCGGTCCAAGCGGGACGGTTTTACCAGATTTGACGGGTTCAACGGGTTGATGGGTCCGACTTGTTCACCCGTAATGCTCGATACTGTTTTAGAATAATATATCAATATTTTTTTTTTATATAACATAGAATATACTAGTTAGGCCTCTTTTGTTTACCTATATCCCATTACACTGAATTATGTGAAATTGGATTAATATCCCATTGATTAGTTAGTTAGTAAGATGTTTGATTCATTAAATTAAATATTTTGCTAAATTTGTTAAATTAATGTGAATTATCTAAAAAAATCTCTTAATTAACAAAATTAAAATATTATTTTAATAATAAAATTGCATTTTCCCTTTTTTATCACTCCCTACAAAATTAAACAAACGAGGCCTTAAAAGTTAAAAGATTGGAGATTTTATAGAGAACGCAATAAACATAAAAAAAACAGTCGCTCGATTTTCTCCACTCCACCCCCATTTCAAACATCAGATTTCAGAACGAAGCAGTGGTGGCGAAACTCGGCGTAATCGATTTCTGCAATTGGACAAAAAATCGCAGTGTCGGCGGCGGACCACCGGAGTAATTGGAGCGGCGACGGCGACGGACCACGGGAATCGCTGGTTTCGTTGGTCGGCGGCGACGGCGAATCCTCTTAAACGACAGACTATCACTTTATCATATTGGTAAATTTCGAGATTCATTTGTCAATGTGTACGAGTTGCTTTCTTACCTCTTTTACGTGATAAAATTATATTATTGATCTGTGTTGATTTGACTTCTTCATCTAGGGTTTTTGAAAGTTTTCTGTATTACAGTTTCTGTTTGAGAAATTTATGTATTTTTCTTTTCAGTCTGATGATTTCGAGCCCTTCTTATTTGTTACCGAAAATTATTTGGTTTTCTCATTTCTGTTTATAAGTTAATAGGTGTCTGAACTAACAAGTAGATTGAGAAGTAATTGTAAAAGAAAATAAAATACTTTATTTTCCGAAGAGAATGTCGGTGAATTTGGGAATGACATCTCTTAAACGGCATAGCCTTCGATCTTCTGGTTAACTTTAATGGTGAATGTCGTTTTTTGATCTTTTAGTTCTTCATAGTTAACTTCGTTCTGTGATGCTATAGGAATTGTATTACTGGCGTTTTGATTTCGATCTGACCCTTCCAGTTCGTTGTCTTCGATGTATTCGTTTTTCGTGTAATTCTTTGACATAGATTTTGATTTTTCATGAAATTTATGTTTCTAATTTGATTTATGAATTGATTGAATTTTTTTTTTCTGCACTCAAACTTGTGATTGTTGATGGATCGAGATTGTTAGATGTGCAAATGGTGTTCGTAAAGTGAGATACCTCTCAATTTAAGTTCAAATTATTTGCATTTGGAGTCATTTCAAATAATTCTCATTTGGAATTCTTTTAAATATTTTTCATGTCAAATCTTTCAATACAAATCAAGGCTACGAGTGTTTATGGATCTGGTGAAAATACAAGAAGTTACACTATTATGTAATGTAATTATAATTTATTTATTTTCTGCAAGATATGTTAAGTCAATCAAGTTGTTTTTATTACACTGGCATGTCCATTGAATTTTATGTTGATCTATTTCTCTGCAAACGTATGGTACTTTCAATTCAAGAACTGAGTCTATAGCTCACTTATTAATCTTCTCGATTTAAAGTTTTCTGTAGATGAGTTTGAGTTATACTTTTTTGTTTGATTCAGCCTGAACCGATTTCAGTATGTTGTACTTGTGCTTGCCTTTGTAGTTGAGCTAATTGGTGACTAAAAGAATGGGTCGAAAAACCAAGTGATTTCCACTAATTACAATCGGTTTCCGTACTTGTTACCCATAAAATCAGAAATTTTTCACGTTGAACTGATTTGCAATTGATTCAAATGTTGGACCGTTGCATGCTCGTTCACTATTTACTTCGCATATTTCATTGGCCAATAGCCTCTAGGATTTAAATGGTCTAAAAGTATCTTTATTTTTATTTGTTGTGTTTTCCGTATTATTTTTCCTCTTCTCTCATCCATAAGTCATGTGGAAATGCATCAGTGGTACAGGATAGATTATTTAATCTTTTGATCGATTTAGAGGCCTCGTTTGGTTGGGGATATTAACCATGATTAACTAAATAATTGGACTTTATTTGATATTTGGTATACCCAATAACTTCCCCGGTCGACCCGTAAATATTACGTTATCAAGGCTAATTTTACCTTTTAGGGAGTTTTTTTTTATTTTTTTATTGGACCTTCCATGATCCAATAATACAATTGGATTTCATTAGATTATTTAATCTTATCTTGGCTAATACTACTTGGCAACCAAACGAGGCCTTAGTGGCGTGGAAACTGTTTTTAGCTGAATACATGTGATGTTCATTTCTTTGAGTTGCTACTTGCATTTCTTGTGTTCTAAATGCTTTATTTCGAACTGCATTTCATCATTGTATATTTTAAAACAACAAAAGTAATGATTGTATTTTTGCTTTTTCCCAAAAAACAGTTGGAACCTAAATCATCGATCATTTGATATGTGCTAATAAACAAGAGAGTGAAGCATGTCTGGTAATCGGACTTTCGTAGATGAAGACGGCTCTTCAGCATCCGGAGACGAGGCAAATTTGTTAGATGGGAGCAATAAAAATAATTTTGTGAGTACAAATTCAGGTAGACATAATAATAATAATAACAGTAATAAGAGAAGCAGAAAAGCAACAGGTGATGCTATTGTTGATGCTATGTTGGAAATAGCTGCTGCCTCCAAAATGAGAGCTGCTGCAATAACGAGGAATGAGGAGCGTTTTGCTATTAGCAAATGCATTCGAATATTGGACGACATGCAAATTGCTGACCAAAGTCTTTATTTTTATGCTTTGGATTTGTTCGAAAATCCTACCGCAAGAGAAATCTTCGTGTCGCTCAAGGCTGAGAGACGATTAGCTTGGATGCAGGGCAAGTTCAGAGCCTTCTCAAGCTCAGCTGCCTGACTAGGTTTATATATATATATATATATATATATATATATATTTTTTTTTTTTTTTTTGTCGACTGTTGTCGGGTTTTGTTTAGAACTTAGGCCATGTACTACTTAGTTTGAATTTATGGGTTAGTGGTCACATATATTTTCTTGTTGCTTCTCCTTGAAAGCCATGGCATTGTTTTTTTCTGATTTACGGTATGAACTAGTTGTGTTAACTCAATGTGCTTCTTATTTTATTTTCTTTATATATAGAGGATGGGATCTTAGCTTAATCCACTGTTGGATTTTAAACCTTTTTGCTTTTACAGAAAAAGAAACTTAATATAATCATGAGTCAATAGCATTTAACCCCCAGTGGTTTGAGTTTTATGCTGATAATTGCTTGATGCAGATAATTCCTTTGTAATTTCAATATAGGGACTATTAGTGAAAACCCCCTCTAGCATTTTTTTTTTTAATAATAATGGATCTAGTCACTTTTTCTTTATTAGTGATGAACCCAACTTTTATTTATTATCAAATTTACTCTTTCTTATTATTTGCTGCACATACTTTTATTTATTATCAAATTTTCGTTTTGTTTAGTTAAAAAAATAGTTGTTTAAATAATTTTTATAAATATTTTTTAATAACTAAAAAATAATATTATTTTCAACATTTTGTTAGTTTCGTTTCTCCAAAATCAACTCTAATATTTTCGAAATCGACGAAATTTTTTCTGAAAATCAATTAAAAGATTTGATTTTTTTTTTCATATCATTTATTTTGAATCCAAAACGAATTTTTTTTCCAACTAATTTACCAAATTGATAAATTACTACATATTATTGAAATAACTATAAAAAATCAAAATCAACTGAAAATGTCTAAAAACAACTAAAAATACATCAACTAATTTTTTTAATTCATATTTTTCGATTTTTATTTCTCCAGCAGGTCATATAATTGGATAAAAAATAAAAAAACAAAATCAACTACCAAAAATTTGAAAATCAACCAAGAAAGTCAAAAACAACTAAAACTATCAAAAAAAACTAAAATAAATGGCAGGATAACGAAAACAGCAATAAAAACTAGCCAAATAACAAAAACAACTATATTGCTGTAAAAATACCTAACATCAAAAGCATCACGAAAAAAAAAATCAAAAAAATCAGAACGATGGCGACGACAAGACAGAGGCGGCGGCGGCAAAGTCTCTATATCCGGCGGTGGAGTTGAGGGGTGGAGGTAGGGAGGGATTTTTGAGTTTTTTATGTCGTCTTTTACAACTAAATCGAGATCGGAGCGATGGCGGCGGCGGCGGGACGAGAACTTCAGATCTGCGGCTTGAACATCAATGTTGAGGGAGTGGAGATGCGCTACGAGCGCGTCCTTGAGGCTGTTCCTAAAGTCATCGGCTCATGCTATGCTTTTCAATGGTGGGTGGTGGAGGCTACGATGGAGTGGTTCTTGCCTACACCATGGATTTATTCATAAGAGAAAGAAAAGAGACATAATGGGGTATGGAGAGAATGACAAAAATCAGAGAAAAGAAGGTGGAGGCGGTTGAATGGCGTAATAACATTAGGGCAAATGTGAAATAATATAGCATTAAGGGCAAATTACATATTATTCCTAGCAGTTTTAAAAAGAATAATTGAATTTAATAATTAAGGGGGGTTTGACTAATATTGAAATAGGGGTTATATCCACCCTAATATATGTAAATGATGTGGGGGATTTTCACTAATTATCCCTTCAATATAAGCACATGACCCCATGTATTTTGAATTCTGTGCACATGACCCCCTTGTACTTTTCATATAAGCACATAACTCTTCTATAGTATTCCACTTGGTAAATAGTCATGCGCATTAGGAAGAAGAAATTTTTGAAAGTACAAGAGTGTTACGTGTTAATAGTACAATACAAGGGAGTCATCTGCTATTTTGAGAGTATAAGGGTTCACGTGCACAAAATTTAAAACACTGAGAGTAAGTGTTATTTACCCTATAATCATCTATATTGCATCACGGGTATGAACAAGAGAGCGGGGTGTTATTTGACCTAGTTCGAATTCCTTTATTAACACTTTGTTGTTCGAATTTCGTTGGATTTTTATTTTTTATCTTTTTTTAAGAAAAAAATACTCAATAGAATGCATTCAAGTTTTTCGCATCTGCGATATAAAGTGTTTTTTTTTCTTTGGAGAAGAAACTTCAATTTCATTAAGAAGGCGATTCGGACATTACAATATCAGTAATGAACCTAGTTAGAACACTTGACATAAAAGAAACTCTACAAGATAGTTTAGCTATTTCATGAGCTGTTCTATTTCCTTCTTGCAAGACATGGCGAATTTGAAATTCTTCAAATGTGTTTGGTAAGAGTTTAATGTCAGAGATAATATTCCCGTAGCTCTAGCGAGAGCCAATTTCACCTTCAACTGCTGCAACAACGATACTGGAATCACTTTCCAATATGACTTTAGGAAAATAATGATCGCGGGCAAACTGTAGGGCTTTTAGAGCAGCAATAGCCTCAGCCGAGATAGGGTCTAGATATTGGTTCCAACGTGTAGGGAACCACGTGACACAATGACCATCGGAGGAACGACCTAACCCACCTAAACCACAACCATCTTCAGGTGATTAAAGAGATGCATCAAAATTAACTTTGATAACATCCGCAAGGCTCCCACCGAGTTGTTGATCTTCTGTTGGCTCGAGGAAGATTTCGTCCGAGCACCTCTGTAGAAAAGCTCCGCAACTCCGAAATGTAGTTTTTTGCAAAGAAAATTGTGTCCATCAACGACCACACTACCTTGTTGAAGAAGTTATTCTTCCCTGTGTTCCACTTAGAAAATATGTATTTTGTCTTCAATGTCAATAACATATACTTTTTTTTTTGCTACAAAATATTGGGAAATTTGCTATAGCCCTACGTGGCTTTAAATCCAAATCATAAAATTAACAATTTTGTACAAGTCCCTTCAATTTTTTTTAGGGATTTTTGTGCATAAGTCTCCAACCAAGCATCTTTATTATTCTAGGTTTAAGGGCTATATCTCTTTCACCAATAAGTCCATCCCTTTAATATTTATTATAAATAAATGAAACATTCATGTATATGCCAATATTAGCCCCAACCTTTTATACCCAATTCTTAATTGTGACCCCAATTTAATCAATTTTGTCCACAAAAATTCAATTTTCGACTTTTTTTTTTTACCGCCGGATTCCGGCATTGACTTTTCGATTTTTTTTCTTTCTATAACAGTTTTTGAACAATTACATAAATGTATTGTCAACGACAGTACATTCACGGTCAACGTTTAGCAGCGGACGTAAAAGAAAACAAACAAAACAAAACAAAACAAAAAAAAAATAACCTTACAAAAACACTAAAAAAAGTCAACGCCGGAAGCCAGCGAAAAAATCCGGGAAAAAAAAATTAAAAGTCAACGCTGGAATCCGGCGGGAATTTTTTTTTTTTTTTGAAAAAAAAAAGTTTTGGGTCAAAATTGAATAATTTGTGAAATTTGTTAAATTAAATTAAGGATGAAATTGGAGCATATCAAAGTATGATGGGCTATTTTAGTCTTTTACAAAAATCTGGACCATGTGTGGACTTATTGGTAAATGAGTTTTTTGTCTGGATTTCTTTATGAATGAGTACCTATCGATGGGCTTATTTGTAATGACCCATTTTTTTATGGGAAAATTGCCAAAAGAAAAATTGCCGTTTTCAAATTAAGTTCCCCCCCTCCCCCCCCTCCCCCCCCCCCCAAAAAAAAATATCTCAATACAAAATACTATACAAGTGCCCCGTTTGGTTGGCAAAACTAGCTAAGATTAACTAAATAATTGATACGCGTTTTCCTCACGTATAAATTACCGCAAGTATACGGTATCGCATTTTGCAGAACAGTGGTTCCGGATATCGATCCATAGGGACCTTGTAGATTCAACTGCTGAGTAGTGTAATTATATTATCGTTATATTATCTAGCCGATCGTAAATAAGTGGATTGGTGGTAAACCCTAATTTATAAGCATGCAAGATCGTAAACATGCAAATATAGAATGTACGTAAATAAAGTAACGATAACTCAACGCGGGGACTTCGATTTAAGGGGACTTCTAGGGCCAAATCCACCTATGCAAAATCAACAACGATCTACAAATCCGTTATCTAATGCCACATTCCTATTCGCTAACCCAGACACTAAAGTACTCTAACCCCCGTCTCCAGTGTAGTTAGAGTCTACCCACAGGTCCGACGTCTCCGTTCAGAACCTGCTATTAAGAGAGCATTTAGGTCAAGTCCTTAAGGGCTACCCGAAGTGCATCACGTCTCCGTTTCCACACCCCGAACTATGTTTTCCTAACTTCAAACAAGAAATCCTCTCTCGAGTTCATTCCTATTTAATATCAATCTGAGAGCTGATCAACACAATCAGAAACATTTAATACAGGAAAACATAAACGAAATCAAAACACGACAAATAGATAACAGAAATGACGATCGAAATCAATATATACAAGGCTTCATTGCCCTAGAAGAAAATGTTCTTAGATCATAACAAACATAGTATCAAAAGAATGTACAAAGGAAATGAAGAACAAAACGTAAAGAAATTGCGTAAGAAAAACCCAAGTCGGAACCCCCGTTGATGATTCCCGCGAAGAACCGTCGAAAACCGTAAAAAGTCGAAGAAAGAATGAAGAATGAAAGGGCCTTTCTATTTATAGTGAAATGCAAAGCTTCCTCAAGAAGCTTTGCAAAACAAAATATCTTTCTCAAAAATCGTGCCCAGATCGCGATCCGGGTTGTTTGGATCGCGATCTGGCAGCCTCGGGGAACTGCCCACCGCCATGCCAGATCGCGATCCGGCTTCCTGGATCGCGATCTGGATTTGACCCATTTTCTTCTCTGTCGGCACCCCCAGATCGCGATCCGGAATGCTGGATCGCGATCTGGGTCTTGACCTATTTTCTTCTCTGTCAGCACCCCCAGATCGCGATCCGGAATGCTGGATCGCGATCTGGGTCTTGACCTATTTACTTCTCTGTCAGCACCCCCAGATCGCGATCCGGAATGCTGGATCGCGATCTGGGTCTTGACCCATAAATTGAATTGAAAGTTCGGTTTCGCTTTCAAATGGCTTCGACTCGGCAAAAATACCTAATAAAACCCTGAAATAGAAATAAAACAAGAAACGCAATAATATATACAAATAAAGCCGAAACTCGGACGAACGAAGACCAAAACTCGAGGATTTGATAAGCAAAAATCGTGCAAAACGAACACTTATCACACCCTCAAACTTAGATCTTTACTCGTCCCGAGTAAATCAAAACGAAACAACAACAAAAAGGAAATGAAAACAACAAACTAAACTAGGCCACTAACGTAGGGAATCACGATTGCATTTAGCATATGCAACAAGCCTTTGAACCCCTGGGTACCCCCAAAGGACGAGTTGTGTCTCGTGAGGGTTTTCAGACAACACACCCACAAAGTTGCCGGATTGGTCAAAGCATTGCAATTAATTCCAAAGATAAAACGAGCTAGATAACTTAAAATCTTAGAATGGCATACGGCTTAAGGTATTCGACTTTCCTACCGACGCAATTAGTTGTTTCTACACCAAAATGAAAGATAGACTCAAGAATCCGTAATTAAACAATAAACACAATCATCGAGGGTTTTGAGTAGAAATGTGGGTGAAAAGTAAGTTTCGATTCAGAAATTCAAAAACTCGAGTTGGGCATAAGTAGGTCTATTTATTCAAATAAAAGAAATGACAACTACAATATTTTTGGTGATTTTCATCACAACTTTTTCCTTTTTTCATTTTTCATTTTTCATTTTTTTTTTTTTTGAAAAGGGCATAATCGTGACTCGTGCAAGGCCCGACACCACTGTGTTATCTCCCTGACCCATTTATCGAACTTTAGTCCAAGAAACCCCCAGGCTCGACAGCTCGGGAGACTTAGGCGACGAGGTGCACCCAACGGGTTAAGCTCGAGTCAGAAAGGCGGGGAAATCAGAGCGTGAATCACAACAATACCACAAATTATTATTTTTTTTTTTTTTTTTTTTTTAACTGACATAAAATAAAAACGTAAAGACCATTGATAGAACTTTTAGCCAACAACTGGAAATTGTGAACACATAATTCAATTCTAACTCGCCCCCCAAATCTCAGACTATTATACCCCTCAGAAAAGTGCGCTCAAGCTTAATCGGAAAGGATTCGAAAGGCTATCCACACAAGTTGCAAAAACGCAGTCGGAAGGTACATCTATAATTAGCCGGTTATCCATAATTTCAATTTTAAAATCAACTAGCCCATCTACTAATTCATTAATTGCTTTGCTTCAATAGAACCCGGAAATGCAACTTACACTCGATCCTAAATGAAATGCATGTGATAAACAAAATACAATTACGGAAATCGAAATACATAAACGAAACTAAATTATATGATATGCATGCAAAAGACCAAATCAAAATAAGATAAATAAAATAAAAAAAAACGAAGTCTAGCAAAGATACATCGTAAACGAAAATATCAATCCAACGACTTATCCCAAAACAAACGAAATAAAGACAAAAGCAAAAACAAAGCGGTTCAACAAACACCACCCTCAAACTCAAACTCTAGCATAGTCCCTATGCTCAAAAAGCAGAATAAAAAATAAAAGGGATAGAAAACACAACGTCCCTAGATGTCATAGTCTTCCTCGATAGCTTGGTCCTCGTCTTCTCGAAGTCCACGCTCGTGCTCCTCCGTGAGGGGCCTCACCAGTGTGGTGGCAGCCTCTCGTGCAGCTTCTTCTGCGGCTGCGGTGGAGGTAGATGCTCCGTCAAAACGAGGCCGTGGTGGGAATGATCGTGGCTCGACGACTTCGTCCGTCCTGCACTGGAGTGCTGCTGCCATCACCTTGATCATCTTCTTGAACCAGCCCACGTTCTCCTCCATGGCATCCATCCACTCGGTCATATACTCCGGAAGTGGCGGAGCTGCTGCTGTTGCTGTCTGCTGTCTTTTGCCGCCTCGTGGTGCGGCTCGGGCTGGCTCGGATGGTGGCGCGTCTGGCTCAGGGCCATCGCCCTCGCCCTGTGGACCGGAAGCTGGCTGGAGCTTGTCGAACGGGAAGATTGGCTTTGGAGCCCTTGTGACCTTGTCGTCGGCAAACATCGCCACGTTGGCATTTTTGCATAACGTGGTGATGAGGGAGGGGAACATCGGGCCCAAAGAGGTGTCGCCCATGCACCGTCGAATCTCGGCGTGGATAATGGCACCCACGTTCAGAGGGGTGCCCTTCATGATTGCGTAAATCAAAGTGAGGCGAGTGGCATAGGGCTTGGCCGTAGCAACCGTCGGCATGAGTCGGGAGCAGACGAAATACATCCAAATCTTTGCCTCCCTCGAGAGCTCGGCTCGATAGAACGACTTATCTCCTTTTGCCCAATACGATCCTCGGGGGCACAGGGCCTGAATGAGGTCCATGTACGTCGTCTCCATCTTCAGTGTCTGGAACGGCTCGGTCGGGATGTCCGGAACACGGGGAGGGGCAAGCTTGTAGACTTGGTTGATGGTTTCTGCGTCATAACGAACTTTGACGCCCCGGATGAAGACCACCGATCCTTTGTACTGACCGGCATTGGCGTAGAAGAGCCGGACCAAGTTCTCGTTGTAGGTGCCCGGTTTGTCGACGAGTGCTCTCCACCACCTTTCGTGGATGTTTTTGACGACCGAGGGGCATCCAATCGTACGGAGGCACAACTCACGCTCCGGGACGATCGGACGAGGGAGTCGGTTGATAAATTCGCTCTTTGCTTCGACATTCACGTAGATGTCTTCATCGTGTTCGTCGAAGGTGACGTCGCTCACGAGCGTGCGTTGATTGGCTCGGGCGCCCGTGTTGAGTGGCACGTCACCGGTTCTTGGCATGGCTTGCTCGTTTGGTTCCTCCGAATGCGACGGCGAGTGGGAAGATCCTTCTCCCCCCTATTGGCCTTGAGCCTTGCCTTTCTTCTTTTCCGGTACTTTTCCCTTGCCTTTCGGTTGGGCTTTCTTGGAATTCTCGCCCGTCTTTTGGAGTTTGTTTGCCGGTGAAGTCATGGTGTGAAAGAGGGTGCAAAATGAAACTTGAAACTGGTTCGGGCAATTCGTCGAACATTGGCGTGCGCAAGTTTTTTTTGAAACTCCTTGAATATTAGTTTCTTTCGAAAACTAACCCTCCTACATCAATCACCACAACAACAACAATTAATAATGATCAACGAGCAAAAATTAGCATAATATGACTCGACCCATTCACAAATTCACAAGAAATTCGAAATTAAGCACAATAGGGCAATTCCTATATCTAAACATTGGTTCAACCAATTAAACAAGCCTTTAAATCCCAAAATCGAGTACTTAATTACGTACAAGCAATAAGAATTGAAGAACCAAGGGAAAAGACAAGAAAATTGGATGAAATTCGAATTTTCAAGCAAAACTAAAAAATTTGGGTCAAGAACATACCTTTGTTGAAGATTCGTCCACAATTCTCAATATAAACAAGCAATAATCGTTAATAGTTGATGAAAATCTAAGACTATGCAAGTTTGAAGAGGAAATTTGAAAGAAAATCGAATTGAGGGTTGGGGGAAAGGGGGGTGTTCGAATTTTGTAAAAGAAAGAAGTGAGAAAAAGGGTTTTAATTTTTCGAATAAGTGCAGTTTTTGCCCCCAGATCGCGATCTAGGAAGACCGGATCGCGATCTGGGTCCAACATCTATTTGCTCTCTGTCTGCACCCCCAGATCGCGATCCGACTTCCTGGATCGCGATCTGGGTCTGACCTCAATTTTGTCTCTGTTGGACCCCCCAGATCGCGATCCGACTTCCTGGATCGCGATATGGGTCTGACCTCAATTTCGTCTCTGTTGGACCCCCAGATCGCGATCCGACTTCCTGGATCGCGATCTGGGTCGTAATCTGCAATAAATTTGAAATTTAAACGGGTGAGATAGAGAAATTGAACCCTAAGAAAAATATAAAAATGCAAGAAAAGACTAAAAACGAAAACGAAAGCAAGAATAAAAGAAAAATGAAAAATGACAGAGAATGAGCAATAATGGGGTGCCTCCCATTTAGCGCCTGTTTTACAGTCGACGGCTCGACTTCTTTTGGATTTATTGGGAGAAAATTAGTGCGACACGCTCCACTTCCTCGGGAGCACCATTTGGATAGTAATGCTTGACTTGTTGCCCATTCACTTTGAACGACGGACCGTCTCGTCCTCGTATTTCGATAACTCCTTGTGGCGTTGCGCTCAGGACAACGAAAGGTCCTGACCAACGGGACTTAAGCTTTCCCGGAAATAGTCGTAGCCGAGAATTGAATAGCAGAACTTGGTCACCTGCGCGAAACTCTCGCTTCGTAATCCTTTTGTCATGCCACTTTTTCGTCTTTTCTTTGTAAATTTTGGCATTTTCGTAAGTATCGTTTCTGAACTCCTCCATTTCGTTGAGTTGAAGCAATCGACGATTGCCGGTGGCTGTTTGATCGAAATTGAGCTTTTTGACTGCCCAATAAGCTCGGTGCTCCAATTCCACTGGCAGGTGGCACGCTTTCCCAAACACGAGTTTGTACGGAGACATCCCAATCGGTGTCTTGAATGCGGTTCGATAGGCCCAAAGTGCATCATCGAGCTTCAACGCCCAATCTTTTCGGTTCGTGCTCACGGTCTTCTCCAGAATCTGTTTGATTTCTCGGTTTGACAACTCAGCAAGGCCATTTGTTTGTGGATGATAGGCAAGCGCAATTTTGTGTCGGATTCCCAACTTGTTCGTGAGATTAGCGAGCAGTTTGTTGCAGAAGTGAGATCCTTCATCGCTAATGATCGCCCTGGGTGTCCCAAACCTTGAGAATATGTTCTTGTGGAAGAATTTGAGGACTGTACGAGCATCGTTGGCAGTGGTGGCAATTGCTTCGACCCATTTGGACACGTAGTCCACAGCAAGCAGAATGTATAACTTCCCGTTCGAAGAAGGAAATGGTCCCATGAAGTCTATGCCCCAAACATCGAAAAGCTCCACCTCTTGCATGTTGTTCAAAGGCATTTGGCTTTTGTTGGATAGGTTCCCTGTTCGTTCATCGATCACACCGTTTCACGAACTCGTAACTATCTCGGAATAGAGTTGGCCAAAAGAAGTCTGACTGTAGAACCTTGGCGGCTGTGCGAGATTCCCCATGATGCCCGCCACAAGGTGATGAGTGGCAATGTGTGAGAATCTCACGCACTTCTGTTTTCGGAACACATCTTCGGATGACACGATCGGGGCCGGTTCTGAAAAGCAACGGCTCGTCCCATAGATAGAAACGACTGTCGTGAAGGAATTTTTTCCTTTGGTGATAAGATAGATCGTCAGGGATGATTCCACTGGCCAAGAAGTTGGCCACATCAGCATACCACGGAGTGTGAGTACTAATGGCGAGCAGTTGCTCGTCTGGGAATGATTCCTGAATATTTCCTTCGGCTGGAGCTTCGTCTAGTATGAGTCTGGAAAGATGATCTGCTACCACATTCTCGCTTCCCTTTTTGTCTCTAATTTCCAAGTCGAACTCCTGGAGTAGGAGCACCCATCTGATGAGTCTGGGCTTGGCGTCCTTCTTTGCGAACAAAAATCGAATAGCTGCGTGGTCGGTGTAAATGATCACCTGAGACCCCAAAATATACGGTCTGAACTTGTCAACGGCATAAACGACAGCAAGCATTTCCTTTTCGGTCGTTGAATAGTTCTTCTGTGCCTGGTCAAGTGTACGACTCGAATAGTAGATGGCTTTGAAGATTTTGTCCCTCCTTTGTCCCAATACTGCACCTACAGCATAGTCGCTCGCATCGCACATGATCTCGAATGGTTCCTCCCAATTGGGAGTAATCATAATCGGTGATTGGGTTAGCTTTTCCTTGAGAAACGTGAAAGCCTGCAAACAAGCAGAATCAAAATCAAAGACGGCTTCCTTCTCAAGCAAGTGACATAATGGTTTTACTATTTTCGAAAAATCTTTAATGAATCTACGGTAAAACCCAGCATGCCCTAAAAAACTTCTAACTCCCTTGACATCCTTCGGTGGAGGCAATTTTTCAATTGTTTCGATTTTCGCCCTATCCACCTCAAGACCCTTTTTCGAGACCTTGTGACCTAGAACAATACCTTCACGAACCATAAAATGACATTTTTCCCAATTTAAAACCAGGTTCGTTTCTGTACATCTTTTTAAAACAAGTTCCAGATTGTGCACACAATGATCGAAAGACGATCCAAACACAGAAAAATCATCCATAAACACCTCAAGAAATTC
This sequence comes from Erythranthe guttata, assembly GCF_056151865.1. NCBI lineage: Eukaryota > Viridiplantae > Streptophyta > Magnoliopsida > Lamiales > Phrymaceae > Erythranthe > Erythranthe guttata. The sequence continues at coordinate 6,146,481 of NC_142535.1, read as the reverse complement.
TTCTACCATATCATGAAAAATAGACATCATACATCGTTGAAAGGTAGCAGGTGCATTACACAACCCGAAAGGCATCCTACGAAATGCAAAAGTACCGTAGGGGCAAGTAAAAGTAGTTTTCTCTTGGTCTTCCGGGGCGATTGAAATTTGATTGTACCCCGAATAACCATCAAGAAAACAGTAATACTCGAAACCTCCTAGTCTGTCTAGCATTTGATCGATAAAGGGAAGGGGGAAATGGTCTTTTCTAGTGGCTGCATTCAATAATCGGTAATCGAAACACACACGCCACCCAGTGACTGTCCTAGACGGAATAAGTTCATTTTTATCATTCACAATAACCGTCATCCCACCCCTTTTTGGCACAACCTGCACCGGACTGACCCACGGACTGTCAGAAATTGCATAAATCATACCCGGGCCTAACAGTTTTAAGACTTCTTTTTTGACTACCTCTTTCATTGACGGGTTTAACCGCCTCTGAGGTTGGACTCTCGGTTTATAGATGTCTTCCATTAGAATTTTGTGTTGAACAATAGACGGGCTAATTCCCTTAATATCCTCAATAGACCAACCTATAGCCGACCTGTATTCTCTAAGGACCTCCAGCAGTGTGTTTGTTTCGGCCTCGCTCAAGCTAGAAGAAATAATCACCGGATAAGTCTTGTCTGCTCCAAGAAAAGCATAACAAAGATAATCCGGTAATTGTTTCAATTCCAGTACGGGGGCCGTTTTCACACTAACTGGTATCTCGGGGACAATTCGTACCTCGTCTACGCCTAAAATCTCGGCACACTCAAGAAACAACACACAATCAAGCACATCATTTTCAATAGGAGTTTCAGGGGAGGCAGAATGCAAATCAATAGAATTAACAATGCAGTGCTCAATAGAATCACACAATTCATACGAATCAAAAAAGGAGGAAACACAGTCCTCGATCACGTCTATTCTACTGCACTGCTCAACATGCTCAGAGTGTTTAAATGCATCTGTCAAATTAAAAACAACTTCTTCCCCATTTACCCTAAGCATTAAAGATCCTAATTCCATATCAATCATCGCCTTACCAGTGGCTAAGAATGGACGACCTAAAATGATTGGTGCTTCATCATCTTCAGGCATTTCAAGTACCACAAAATCAACAGGCAAAATGAATTTATCTACTTTAACTAGTACATCTTCTACAATCCCATCGGGATATTTCAATGAACGATCAGCTAGTTGTAAAGTCATGCGAGTGCGGTTCAAATTTCCTAAGCCCAGTTTTAGAAACACAGACATAGGCATCAAATTAATACTTACCCCCAAATCACATAAAGCTTTATCGAAAGTAGAATTTCCAATAATACAAGGAATAGTGTAACTCCCTGGATCTTTCATTTTCGGTGGTAGATTCGACTGAAGAATGGCACTGCAAGTTGCCGTGAGTGTCACTGGTATGTCTTCTTCGATCCGAATTTTCTTGGATAGAACTTCCTTCATGAACTTGGTGTAGTTTGGCATTACCTCCAAGGCTTCTGCAAAAGGGATGTTGATTCGAATCTGTTTGATCTTTTCAATGAACTTCTTCAATTGATCCTGGAACTTTTTTTTCTTCTGTCTTTCTGGAAAAGGAATTGGAGTTATCAAAAGAGGGGGATTATCTGGAAAAGAAATGTTATTGGGCTTACTAGCCTCTTTTGTACCACTCCCTGAAATGGTGATTTCCGGCTCGACCGGGGTCGGTTGTACAGCTGGCCTTGGTGACTCGTCCGTCGGATAAGGAGGATCGGTCATTTGCAAACCACTTCGGGTGGTTATGGCTTGACAGCTTTCTTTTGGATTGACTTCGGTATTGCTCGGAAATCCACCTTTGGCCATTGTGGACATGGATTGGGCGATTTGCCCTATTTGCTTTTCCATGTTCTTCATTGTTGATTTCAGGCCCTCCATTTCCTGTTCTTGTCGGTGAAGACGCTCGTCATACGTTGGCCCTCGTTGCTCTCTTTGATGATTGAAATCGGGAGGTGGTTGTAGAGCATTCTTTGGATTGGCATAGGAGAAGTTCTCGTGATTCCGAATTCCCGGGTGGTAATGAGTAGGGTTTTGGTTCTGATTGTGGGTTCCCCGGAAATTGTTGAATCGGTGGTTCATAAAGTGTGCCTGCTCCCAATCGTCGTTTGTGGCTTGTGAAGTACTTGCTGCTGCTACTCGTTCGGTCTGTGGCCCTCGAACTGAAATTTGGGCGACCTGATTTGATAGGGTCGCTAATTGTGCTGAAACTGCGGCTAAAGGATCGAGTTGGTGGACTCCGGCCACCTTTTGTATACTACTCCGTTCGGACGGCCAATGGTAAGCATTCTCACACATTCGCTCGACAATGTCTCGAGCGTCTCTGGGAGTTTTGTTTTGCAATGATCCACCTGAGGCAGCATCGACTAAAGATCGGGCTGGTTGATCGAGCCCATTGTAGAATAACTCCATTTGATCCCACGGGTTGAATCCGTGTTGAGGGCATTGTCGTAATAAGTCCTTGAATCTCTCCCAAGATTCGTGCATCGGCTCTTGGCTCATTTGTCTGAAGTTGCCTACATCTCTTCGTAATTGTGCGGTCTTCGAGGGTGGAAAGAATCGTGCCAGAAAGGCTTGTGATAATTCTTCCCAACAGGTGAGTGATCCTGGATTAAGACTCAGAAGCCAACTCTTTGCTTTATCTCTGACAGAAAATGAGAATAGCTTCAACCGGATGGCATCATCAGAAACACCGTTAACTTTGATTGTGTCACAAATCTCCAAGAAATTGGCAAGATGGAGATTTGGATCTGCAGTGGCTGCTCCGGAGAATTGGTTCGCCATGACCATGTTGATTAGCCCCGTCTTTAGCTCGAAGTTGTTTGCGGCTATCGTCGGTTTCCTGATTCCCGAATAGTTCTCATTCACAGCTGGAGTTCGGTATTCTCGCATTGTTCGCTCGGGTGGCAGGTTCGGTCTTGGCTGCTCATGATCTCGTCCTGGCTCTCGATCGTATTCAAAGGCCAGGTGCTCTGGATTTCCTTGATCGTCGGCCATTGGTTCACTTTGTTGGTTGCGTGTGGCCCTTAGTCTACGAAGTGTCCTTTCAATCTCGGGATCGTAAGGTATGATTTCCAAATTTCGACGCCTGGGCATAAACAAAGTGATCGGTTAAAATCAAGGTCTAAATCGAAAATAAAGCAGGTAAATAGCTAAAGTAATAGTCAGATAATTGGTAACACTATCAACAAAGATAAAATCAAATTGGTCCCCGGCAACGGCGCCAAAAACTTGATACGCGTTTTCCTCACGTATAAATTACCGCAAGTATACGGTATCGCATTTTGCAGAACAGTGGTTCCGGATATCGATCCACAGGGACCTTGTAGATTCAACTGCTGAGTAGTGTAATTATATTATCGTTATATTATCTAGCCGATCGTAAATAAGTGGATTGGTGGTAAACCCTAATTTATAAGCATGCAAGATCGTAAACATGCAAATATAGAATGTACGTAAATAAAGTAACGATAACTCAACGCGGGGACTTCGATTTAAGGGGACTTCTAGGGCCAAATCCACCTATGCAAAATCAACAACGATCTACAAATCCGTTATCTAATGCCACATTCCTATTCGCTAACCCAGACACTAAAGTACTCTAACCCCCGTCTCCAGTGTAGTTAGAGTCTACCCACAGGTCCGACGTCTCCGTTCAGAACCTGCTATTAAGAGAGCATTTAGGTCAAGTCCTTAAGGGCTACCCGAAGTGCATCACGTCTCCGTTTCCACACCCCGAACTATGTTTTCCTAACTTCAAACAAGAAATCCTCTCTCGAGTTCATTCCTATTTAATATCAATCTGAGAGCTGATCAACACAATCAGAAACATTTAATACAGGAAAACATAAACGAAATCAAAACACGACAAATAGATAACAGAAATGACGATCGAAATCAATATATACAAGGCTTCATTGCCCTAGAAGAAAATGTTCTTAGATCATAACAAACATAGTATCAAAAGAATGTACAAAGGAAATGAAGAACAAAACGTAAAGAAATTGCGTAAGAAAAACCCAAGTCGGAACCCCCGTTGATGATTCCCGCGAAGAACCGTCGAAAACCGTAAAAAGTCGAAGAAAGAATGAAGAATGAAAGGGCCTTTCTATTTATAGTGAAATGCAAAGCTTCCTCAAGAAGCTTTGCAAAACAAAATATCTTTCTCAAAAATCGTGCCCAGATCGCGATCCGGGTTGTTTGGATCGCGATCTGGCAGCCTCGGGGAACTGCCCACCGCCATGCCAGATCGCGATCCGGCTTCCTGGATCGCGATCTGGATTTGACCCATTTTCTTCTCTGTCGGCACCCCCAGATCGCGATCCGGAATGCTGGATCGCGATCTGGGTCTTGACCTATTTTCTTCTCTGTCAGCACCCCCAGATCGCGATCCGGAATGCTGGATCGCGATCTGGGTCTTGACCTATTTTCTTCTCTGTCAGCACCCCCAGATCGCGATCCGGAATGCTGGATCGCGATCTGGGTCTTGACCCATAAATTGAATTGAAAGTTCGGTTTCGCTTTCAAATGGCTTCGACTCGGCAAAAATACCTAATAAAACCCTGAAATAGAAATAAAACAAGAAACGCAATAATATATACAAATAAAGCCGAAACTCGGACGAACGAAGACCAAAACTCGAGGATTTGATAAGCAAAAATCGTGCAAAACGAACACTTATCAATAATAAGGTTTAATTTGATATTTGGTTAGTCCTATTATTTTCCAGGTCGACCCGCCAAAATAGATTTGTCATGGCTTATCTTGACTAATTATGACATAACTAATTGGACCATGAGAGGTCCAATAAAATTATTTTGCTATGATTAATACGCTATTGACAAAATTGTCCTAACTTTCATCTATTTATCACAATGACATATTTAATTATTATTTTAAAAATAATAAATATAAAATAAAAATAAATGAAATTCAAAAAAATAAAAAATAAAATCAATTTTTGTAAAAAAAAAACGAAAATCGAAAAAAAAATATTGAAAATATTTTTTTTGTCCAAAAATAAAACTTTTCTGAAATAAAAATCGAAAAAACATAAAAAAATTATAAAAAATATTTGTTTCCGAAAAAAATATTATCTTTTTCCATAAATAGTAATTTTTGAAAAAAAATATCTGAAAAAAATCGAAAAATAATTCTTTTTAAAGAAAAAAAAATATTCGATTTTTTTTTGAAAAATTGAAAAATATATTTTTTCAAAAAAATAAAAAAATAAAAAAATATAAATATTAAAAAGAAGAATAAAACTATTTATAATAAGAAAGGGTAATTTGGTCATTTTCATGTAATTGGGTTGATGTAAAGGAAATCAAACATCTAATACTATTAAATAATGGGGAGACAAAAAATTCAAAATTTTATAATAAACATCTTATAAAATAATAGACCTATTATTTTATGGAAAGAATTATCTTATCTTGGTTAATTTTATCTTGGCCACCAAACGAGGCCAAAAGAAGTAGAATATGCCGAATAAAATTGCAAGTTGCAATAGCATATGAGAAGTAGACTACCCCAACATTACAGCTAACTCACTGCAAATTGCAACATCGACATAGAAAAACGACTACAACTTAAAAACTTCTCAAAACCCCTTCTTTCTTTCTTTCTACTAGAAGTTTTCGCTTCAGATTTCAAGAACAAAATCTCAAGTTCTTCTAAGGTAGCATTCTTTAAGCTTCGTAGCCATGGCCATGTCCATTTCATTCCTCTTTTGGTCACTCCCTAACAAATCCTTCTTCCAATCATCGATTTTCAGAAATTAGAGTAGTGCTGGAAAGAAATATATTTTTTTCCTACGATTACTTCGTTTGAAGCAAGTAATTTAGTCTCTCATATTCCTACGATCACGTTATTGTTAGGGTGTGTTTATTCTATACGTACACTTAAAAATTGATTTAAATTTCTTTAATAAATTTGGTCAAGTAGCACATTAGCATTAGCATTAGCATATTAATATTAATATTAGTATTTATATTTGCCTTTTTATAAAAATGAGAATCCAACTCGAAATGTTTAACACGTATATCGAGACAGACTCTGAGATGGCACCAAGATGATACAAGGGAAGATGATCAACCACTCAAAGGTGATCCCTCTTATTCGTGAAGTGACTCACAATTGGTACATTATTTTCATGTTAAGTATATGCCCTCAAGTATAAGTATTAGTATTAGAGTTACCATTAGTATCAGTGTTAGTATTAGTGTTACCATTAGTAGCAGTATTAGTATTAGTATTAGTATTAGTATTAGTATTAGTATGAGCATTAGCATTTGCATTAGCATTAATTAGTATTAGTATTGGTATTGGTATTGGTATTGGTATTGGTATTGGTATTGGTATTGGTATTGGTATTGGTATTGGTATTGGTATTGGTATTGATATTGTTATTGGTATTGGTGTTGGTATTGGTGTTCAGGGCCGGTTCTGAGGGGAGGCGAAGTAGGCGGTCGCCTAGGGCCCCCGTATTTTTTCAAAAATTTAGGGCCCCCAAATTTTTTTATACCCTTTATATATGAATATTTATTGAAAAAAATTATATTATATATTTAATTATTGAGAACTTTACTTCATGAATAGATATATATATCAACGATTCTTACTTATTTCTAGAATTCCTCTAATCAGGGGCCCCTAATTATTAAATTTATAATGTATTAGTTATTTACTTTTATATATATTCACTTGTTTTAGTGCTACTTCATGCAAATTATTCTTAAAAAAATTGGGGGCGCTGCCCCCGAACCCCCGTAAACTTTAACCCCACTTTATCACAAATTTTTAGCCTTACCACCGGCTATGTATCTTACAAAATCGAGTTAAAAATAGAGTTTATCACCTTTTATAAAAAAAATGAGTTTTATTGTAGATCGTAGAAGGGGCCCCATTTTTTATCCGTCTTCAAATCTCGCCTAGGGCCCCAAAAAACTCAGGAACGGCCCTGTTGGTGTTGGTATTGGTATTGGTGTTGGTATTGGTATTGATACGGGGATTGATATTGATATTGGTATTAGTATTGGTATTGATATTGGTATTAGTATTGGTATTGATATTGGTATTAGTATTGGTATTAGTATCAATAGTATTAGTATTAGTATTAGTATTAATATTACTATTAGTATTAGTATTAATATTACTATTAGTATTAGACTATTAGTAGTAGTATTAGTAACCTAAACTCATTTAAATGTTTATAAAATATTTTTAAAAGTTCTATTTCGTTACCATCACTAGATGCTAGATATAAAAATGGATAACAACAATTTAAAATGGACAACTTGATTTGACTAACTTAAAACCATTTAAATGTTGATAATTTTTTTTATAAATATTATACCGTTATCATTACGAGATACAAGGTTTACAAAATGAATAAACTGTAATTTATAATAGTAAAATAATTATTTTGATTTTTTCGTCTTATTTATGTGTGTACATACTCTCTATGCAGGGGTATATTTTGTACGGGTTTTTTTTTCTAGCGTATTCAATATTGTCGATTTTTAAGGTACTTCAATGCAAATATTTGTTTTGTTCGATAATGTTTGATTTTACTGTTATGTCGTGGTCTACTACAGTCAGTTGGATGGACATGTGGCGATGGAATTCAATTCTATTAATTTAGTTACCTATAGCATTTTGTTATGGTATACGTCTCAAGCGTATTATATTAGTTTTTTTTTTGGACGATTGTTAAGTTGATTTTTGTCTGATACTTCTTTTATGGGATCACTATTTCAAATCCCAACTTTTGCTTACTTGAATACCAAAAAAATAAATAATAAATAATTAATTGTAAATTACTTTAATACCCTTAATGAAATTAAAACCAAAAAAATATTACAAATACTATTTTTCTTTCTTAAATACCAAATAATCAAAAACTCAAAAAAACCATTTCCCTCCTTACTCACAAACCCCTCACCTCCTCCACCTCCTTCTTCTCCCTCCCCAAAAACCCTTCTAAAAAATCTTCCTCACAACAAACCCTTCTAAAAAATCTCACAACAAACCCTTCTAAAAAATCTCAAAACTAAAGAAATTAAAACCTCACAAAACGTATAAAATTGAGTTATAAGACAATAATATGGTAGTATATATGAAAAGAGAACACATTATGGTAAGTATCGATGTCTTTTTTGAGCTTCGAAGTCGATTTTGAAGTTTTTTTTTTTGAAACCCGTCGGCAATTTTCGACACATACAGGTCGATTTTTTGGTCAATTTTCGACACCAACGTGTCGAAAAAAAAAAAAAAAAAATTTTTTTTTTTTACCAATAGTGTTTTTCGACACATACCTGTCGAAATTTGGAGAATTTTCGACAGGTATGTGTCGAATTTTTTTTTTCGACACGTTGGTGTCGAAAATTGACCAAAAAATCGACCTGTATGTGTCGAAAATTGCCGACGGGTTTCAAAAAAAAAAACTTCAAAATCGACTTCGAAGCTCAAAAAAGACATCGATACTTACCTTAATGGCTTCTCTTTCCACATATACTACCATATTATTGTCTTATAACTCCATTTTATAAGTTTTGTGAGGTTTTGATTTTTTGAATTTGGAGATGTTTTGGAGGATTTAAGAAGATGAAAAAGATAGGGTTTAATTGGGTTGTCACGGCAGTTACGAGCACGTACGGTGGCGTTCGGCGGCGGCGGCGGTGGCGGCGGCGGTGAGGGTTGGAGAGGAGAAGAAATGGTGGAGGTTTTTTTTTATTTACAACAAAGGGTTTTTTTTCTTTTTTTTTTATTTGGTTTTTGAATAGGTAATTTCTAAAAAAATTTGATATAATTGATATTTTGTATGAAAGGGTGTTTTTGTATTTTTCTTTTTATTTTGGTATTAAAGTAAGAAAAAACTGATAAATATGTACTCAATTTTGGTTTTAAACTTGGTAGTATTCAAGTAAGCAAAAGTTGAGATTTAAAATAGTTGCCCCCTTCTTTTATTGTTCAAATATCTTAAATTATTTTAGTTTTAATCGTTTTTTTGTTGGATCGTTTTGTTGAATAACATTTTAATTTTGAATTTAACCTTTATGTAACGCACGGGTGAAATACTAGTTGGAAAAAATAGAAGGTGGGTATGATTATCAAATTACTGTAGTTAAAGGGAAATCAATGCCACTAAAATTCACATATTTGAAGATTATTTGCCAAAAGTCATAGTTCATACGAGGTGGATACGAATGGGGAGTTTTTTGTCTTTTTTTTTTTTAGAAGTTTTTTCTTTTTTTTTTTGAGAAAACAAAAGTGAGGTAAAATTATGGATCTTATAATATCGTTTAATGTGATTTGTTTCTCACAATCCGACCTTAGCTCAGTTGGTAGAGCGGAGGACTGTAGTTGTTGTTCAATAGTAATCCTTAGGTCGCTGGTTCGAATCCGGCAGGTCGGATTCTTAGTTTTATTTTTTGCTTCAATGCTTACATGTATAAATCTGTAGGTATGTACTACTTTTATGCGGAGGCGTTTTGTACTTTGTTAATTCAACAAAGTTTAACAATACATACTCCAAAATATTTTATTTATTAATCTTCTTCACATATTTCAAACTAGTCCATTTAAAATTGTGTTAATCTTATTCACATTATATTCCCTTTTCTTTTTTTTTTTTTTTCTCTTTTAAGTTATCATGGTTTGCATTTAAATGATGTATAATCTATTTTTATTTTGAAGTTTGTAATTAGATGATTCATTTTTTTTTAAGTTTGCTATTTGCATTTGGTGGAGTCATCAATAGCTTGGTGTTTGCAATTGAATAATGGAGATTATATTTTTAATTTGTTATTTGCATTTGACGGAGTCATAGACGACGGTGGTGGTTTTTTAAAACTCTGAGTTCTTGTATGATTTTTTAACGAATTGATTTATTATATTTAAATTGGGAGAGAGACGTTTGGTGGAATTTGATTTGGTATAGATATTTTGTGATTTGGTAGAGATATTTTTGGGTTTTGATTTGAATTGATGAAGAGTATTTTTACCACAAATTGTACTATCAATTTATTAAAAAAATAGGACCTTGGTTTATTCATATAGAATCTAAAATCTAGGGGTCGATAGCAAATTGCTCCATAAATAAATATGGCGAGTTGAGAGTTTTTGTGGTAAAAATATTGCAACTGTTGAAGAAACATCAAAGTTAAAATGAAATGGGGTGATATACATGACACAAATCAAATCAAACCTGTTGATTTTAAATGCCTATGAAAATCTACTCATCTGTTGAGACAGATTACGTGTTACGACATTAGGTGTGGTAACAGAATTCTTGTGTTGTCACAGTAATAAACCTACTAAAAGCAAGTACAAACACAAGAATTTAATGTGGTTCGGATACAAATGTACCCTACATCCACGAGGACTTGCAAAACTAGTTCAGATTTAAGTATACATTAATAGGACTTAATAAAAACACTAAAGACTCCCTCTTTATGTAATATGTCGTTCTTGCACACGACTCGAACTTGTTGATAATCAAAGCAATTCCTCCATCCGCACTCTTGGACTTCTTGGATCGACCTCTCCCGAGATCTTTTAAGCACTTCTCCCGAAACGCCGATCTTCTTTATGGCCTGGTAGAAGAAACCTGTTATGTTGCCACACCTGATGTGCCCTGCAGCACGGGCTGCACCCTTCAAAGCCTTTATGCTGGAATTTTTCTTATTAAAGCTCCATAGGACTCATATGAGATTTGAGGGCCTTATATAGGCACGTAATCCACCACCCTAAACCTAACTTGAGCCCTAAGAAATCGATTAACTAGGTAATAGAGTCCTAGTCGATTTCTATTTCTATTCTAGATAAGTACAAAAGATACATAACTAGAATATAATACATGTAAATAAATCTAAGTCCTAATAAAAATATTACAAGAATAGGACTTTAATTAATTCCAAAATAAACATGGAAAACAAATCTTTGCCAATCTTTAATTTCCATGTATGGCGGATTTCTTCAATCTTCACTAACACAAATCTGGTGCCAACAAAACCTAATTAGCTATGAGGGACAACATCAAATAGAACATTTTAACTAAATCCTTAGTCCACAAAATTATAAAATTAACATGCATCCTATTAGTTTTTTTAACCTGATAATACCTATAATACAACTAATAAAAAAATATTTTTTCTCTCAATTTTTCATTTCTCTCTTTCCCGCTCTTTCTTTTTTGTTTGCTTGCCCAACTCCTTCGATCCCTTCTCTCTCCCTCTTTCTTTGTCTATCATTTTTGTGCCGCACCAACCTCTCCCATTCACTATGTTTCTTTGTTACTCTCTATTTAGTAGATTTGAGTTTTTCACGTTTTGCAGTGGAGAAAAACGAATCTACAACCGCCGGCGGCGACGGCTCATTCGGAAGCGCTTGCGCGGCGGTGCTACTGACCTGACTCGCCTTTGGAATGGAAAATGGCAATTGTACCATCGTTAGTGCGCGTGGTGTTATGGCTCGTCAGGGAAGGGGTTGGTAAGGTGTTTCGACGGCGGCAGTCTGCTCGTTGCACATTTTGGGAGGCGGCTGGGGCTGGTTGAGGTGAATTCATGATATGTGGGGCTTAGTTGTGTACACATCGAGGGACGACTCGTCGGTGGTTGGTCTTCATTTGCTGGCAGCGTTAAGGTTAAAAAGGGCAAAATCAGGCTTTTTAGAATGACTATAGCTGTCTAATGGGTGCTGATGGCACCGTGAATCAAAGAGTCGTCGGTAGGGTTCAAAAAGGCGGATCTAAGATTCAAAATGACCATAGTAGTTTGCGGATTACAAGTGATTATGAGATATTACATGTGACTGAAGTTGGATTCATAACTTTGATGACTACAACGAACCTCATGTTCTGCATTTATTGACATAAATGATAAAACAATAAAAATTAGTTAAAAGTATATAAAATTAAATGATTTTTTAAAGTAATTTTTAATATTGTGTAAGACATGAAAAATTATGGTTATTTTTATAGTGGAAAAAATACTAAAATAAAAAAGAAAATATATATTTTGTTATAATAAAAATAATCTATTTTTTTTCTGAAATTCAGCAAAAATTGACGAACCATGTAACAAAATTCTATAATCAATAAAAAATATTAAGGCAAAATCTGAATTATGTTGAGAGAGTTTTAGTAAATGTAGGACATCTTATTAATAAAAGTAAGGTTGTTCTGGTGAAACCCTAGGGTTTTTTTCCCCGCTCATTTTGTGGCTATATTTGTCATTTAATTATTTTTTACTTTTATTTTTTGTCATTTAATTATTTTTTACTTTTATTTTTTGTCATTTAATTATTTTTTACTTTTATTGTTTATTTCGTACTTTTATTATTTTATTATTACAATTTTCATTTAATTAGTTCTAAACTTTACCGTGTCTAATATTTATTGTTGTTTATTGTTTTACCTCTTCTTCCCCATGACCCCCACTTTTCATCTCTCTCCTCTCCACTTCATCTCCTTCACGATTTTTTTTTGTTCTCTGTTCTTCTTCACAAATCTAGCATCTATATCCATATTCTTCATTTTTGTGGAAAAATTTGTCTCCCCCTTTCATTATCTCACAATTTCTTCTTCCCCAAATTTGGCAACCCACCATTCTTATTCGACCACCACCACTGGATCCGGCCAACCCCAACCAACCCCGCCAAAATCTGCGCAAATCCAGCCACACAAAATGAATCCCACGGTGATTTGTGCTCCACCCACTCCACTTCATCTTCACGGCTCTTCATACTCTGAATTATCCACATCTTTTCTTCACACCGAATCTATGTATCCTTCTTCAAGTGAAGTTCTCTTTCTCCAGATTTCTACCCCAAATCTACATCTCTCTAAAATCCTACCCGCCTCTCCTACTTCTTTTCTCATATTTTTCTCCCTAAATCTAACTATGCATACATATCTCATACGATACTTATCTTTCTCCCCCTTTTCTCTGTACACGCGCCTCTCATATGTCTTTCTTAAACACCTATTTATATCATTTTCCCACTTCTGTGTGGGTATCTTTCTCTTTGCAAAAATAAACTCCATTAGTCAACAGGTAAGTTTGTTCATCAACCTACAACCTCTTTTTTTTTTTTTGAATCTCTTCAATCTCAAATTTTCTGGATTTAATTCGATCCAATAAATTTCATCCGTTTTTTCTCAATTTTGTGTGATTTGTCGAAACGGATATGATGAATGTGTTAAAGTTTATATATCATGAGTTTTCCAGAGGTTTGTTCAGTTTTTTATTTTTCTCCATTCTAAAAACAATAGGGGCAGAGATCGTTCCACTGCGCTAGATATCATCTCCATTCGTCGGATAATTTAGATTCAATATTTTTTTTATCATTTTTTTGTGTTCTTTATCAGAATACAATTCCATTTTTTTTTAATATTTTTTGCTGGATTAATGTACAATTCCTCTTTCTTTGTCTGATTCTTCCAAAGTATTAGATTAATTCCTTTATATATATATATATATATATATATATATATATATATATATATATATATATATATATATATATATATATATATATATATATAGTTCCTTTTTTTTATATATTTTTTTGTGTTCTTTATAATAATTCTTTTTATAATAATTTAAGTTTTTTTTTTGTAATCTTATCAATAAAAGTAAGGTTGATCCGGTTAAACCTAGGAAATTTTTCCCTTTGATAGTTATAATTTTTATTATTTATTTAATTATTTATTTTAATTATTTAATTTTATTTAATATAGTCAAGGTTAATGAATCCACTAACCACGTATCTTATGAAATTTTTCCTGCTCATTTGATAGTTATAAATTAATAATTGTCATTTATTTAATTAATTAATTTTATTGTTTTATTATATTTATTATAATCAAGTATAATAAGTTTTTCTAGACTTTATGGCCCCAAATATATGTATATTTTCTTACTAAAATTATCATTTTACTTAATATTAATTTGATGGAAAAATTATTTAATTGTTTAGATAAACATTTGGTACTTATTTTATTAATAAAAATAATCTTTTCCAACTAAAATTGTCGTTTTACTTAATATTAAATTGATGGGAAAATTATTTATTTTTTTAGAAAAACATTTGGTTCTTACCGCTTATTTGATAGTTATAAATTATAATTGTCATTTATTTAATTAATTAATTTTATTGTTATACTATATTTAATATAATCAAGTTTAATAAATCCGTTAAGTTTCCAGACTTTTTCGCCCCAAATTTACGTATCTTTTCCCACCAAAATTGTCTTTTTACTTAATATTAATTTGATGGAAAAATTATTTAATTATTTAGAAAAATATTTGGTTCTTATCTTATTAATAAAAGTAAAGTTGCTCCTAATAAACTCTTAAGATTTAATGGCATCATTGATCTACAGTAAGTTTACTGACGCCTATTATGGGTGATAAAGAAGAATATTCGTCAAACTTCAACAGTAACTTAGATAAAATAAATATACAACCATATTACATAAAAAAAATATGAAGTTAAATTAATAAATCTTATTAATAAAAGTAAAGTTGCTCCTAATAAACTCTTAAGATTTAATGGCATCATTGATCTACAGTAAGTTTACTGAGGCCTATTATGGGTGATAAAGAAGAATATTCGTGAAACTTCAACAGTAACTGAGATAAAAAAAATATACAACCATTTTACATAAAAAATATGAAGTTAAATTAATAAATATGGCATAAAAAATTTATGGATGGGGGATTATCATGAATATATATAGCAAAATATCAAAATGAATTGAAACTTCAATTTTGTCGTTTAAATTGAACTTTACTTTGCATTAATTTTACTTCAATCCCGTGCATCGCACGGGTCAAAAATATAGTTTTATTTTAAAAATTAAAAAGCTAATATACATCCCATCTTATTTTTTCAATTCACTTTATTTTAGAAGTTTTTAGCGACATTATTTTGACAGAATATCACACGAAGAGTTGTAGTAAACGTAAATTCAAAACCTAATATATCTCACATCTTGTTCTTTCAAACTTTTTTTTATAAGTCTACTTTGACATTACTTTGGAAGAATATCACAAAATTAATCATCATTAATCACCAATAATATGGATTTATTAATTTTGGAGGATGATACGATTGACAGTGAGATAAAAAAATCATTTCGGTTCGAAAATAGTTTCCTGTTTTATGTGCCAAATTTCTCTTTTTTTGTTTTTTTTATGCCAGATTTTATAATATATATTAATTTTGTTACTAAGTTGGACCAGGATAATCTCAAGACGTTTAAAGAAATCGATTATGGTGAATATTTTCCATCGGACAAAATATTTTGTAGTATAAACGAATTTAAAGAGTTTCTTCAGATGTGTTTGAGATTGAAAATTGTAGATAATAAATGTAGTTTTGTAGATAGTTAATGATAAATATCGGATGAGATTAAATTTTGTCTAAAATGTCTATTAACTACTAAAATACGTTCTAAAATAGGGATACAAATTAAAATTAAAAAAACAAATGCCTACATTTACTAAAACCCGGTTCTGTATTCATCATTTCTTGTTTTAGAATGAACTAGTACTTCACCCGTGCGATGCACGTGAAGTAAATATGAATGAAAAGGAATAAAAAAAAATACATCATTTCTTGTTTTAGAATGAACTAATACTTCACCCGTGCAATGCACGTGGAGTAAATAGGAATGAAAAGGAATAAAAAAAATATCTTTATGGGTAAACCGCGTTATGAGTTAATATGATATCATTTAAATAGATTAATCAACTATTTCATAGAATGCAATATATACCATATGAATCTTATCCAAAGTAACTGACTTATAGCAATGACGCAATAATAGAGAAGTCAACCAATAGAGATTCAAAGAACCTGCAAGATTATCATTTTCCCAATGAAATAAATTATATTTGAACACAACTGTCGTAATATTTGTGATGCGAGGGCATATTGATATAAAAAAAGGAAAATTTGCATTCCCATTAAGGTGCATTACTATATTTCTTTATGCACGTATATAGTATAAGATTCAATACATAACTTATTGACAAATAAATAAATATCTTTAAACACCAAACATATGTAAAATAATATTGAAATATACTTAGTAGAGAATGAGGTCGAGCCTCATGATAGAGAAGATGGTCGAGTCTCATGGTAGAGTTTAATATGTACAGTCTGAATTTGAAACAATAATAAGTAGACTGGCCCATATATTGCACCTCCAAGAAAAAAATGCACTGAACATTGATACAAAAGACTAACTTTTTTCCTACAACGAACTTGCAATTGTATTAGATGCCTTTGAACCACATTGTTTTAATAAGCAAATTTTAGTATAAAGTACAAACCTCTCTCATCATAGCGTTAAGTCAGAATTTTGAACAATAACCACAGCTCCATCCATAATTGCTTGTGCAAGCGTCATATCAGCCTCAGATGCAGATCGAAGATCATCTCAGATATCAGTCACAACATTATCATTACTCGTAAAAAAAAAAAAAAACAGATTACAACCTGTGTAGAAAATGGAAAACTAAACCTTATTAGAACATCTTCAAAAACTGCACACATATATCTGCGACTGACAAAACACAAATGGCCATTTTTTCAATAAAAGCAAACATATGGTCAAAATTCAATACTCCTTGAACCACTACACAATTAATATAGGTTCAACAAAAATAATTCTATTACTCCATATAAATTCGCTCATAGTAGACAAAGACCAAAAGATTTAACATGTAAAATTGCATGAAATCAAAAAACTACATCTAAATATAAAATGGAGTATTTGAAAAAAAAAAGAGGAAAAAAGTGAAGATTATATAGTACCTTTGCATAAAATAAAGAACTTTTCTTTTTGCAAAATCCACTAGCAAAAGATGTAGAAAAATGAAACTCTGTTTTCTCAAAACTAGAGGTTTCAAACATTCTTGTGCCTAGACGAATTCAATAGTTAAAAGATTTAGGGTGGCGCTTCGATTTTCGGCGAATCAATAATTTTGTAAAGATTTATGTGTGAGATTCTTTCAAGGGAACGAAATACTAAATTATAATTCGGGTTGGTATACAAATGTGATATGCAATTTGAATTGAGAAGTTATAGGAAGTTTAGAGAAACTGATGGAATGAAGTAATGGGAAAAAAAAGTGTGAGAGATTACAGATGCAGTTGGGACGGAGTTATACAAACGTAATTTATATTTTGCAAAATAGTCCTGCGACTATCAAAAAATTGAAAAACTAAACCTAACTAGAACATCTTCAAAAACTACACACATATATTTGCGACCGACCAAAACACAAATGGACATTTTTTCAATAAAAACAAACATCTGGTCAAAATCCAATACTCCTTGAACCACCACACAATTAATATATGTTCAACAAAAATAATTCTATTAACCGTGGAAGAAGTTGAGGCGAGAAGACGCCAAGAGCCGTTTTACGATTGAAAACATTGTGTGAGTTTTTTTTTTTTTTTTTTTAATCTAAAAAGAATCCTAAAGTTATCAAATAATTACAAAAATACTCTTAGGATTTTGAAACCCTAAAAAGTGCCACGTGTCCCAATATTATGACATAGATTGTCTTTATATATATATATAGATTTTATAAAGCACTTATAGCAAATTTTGGTGGTCATTTCACCAAACTCTCATAATCTTAATTAAGCCCCAAAAAGAAATTAAAAGAGGCAAACGCGACCAAATGAAACCCCAAACCAACCTCTACACCCCCATCTAAACATGGTCTCCGTCACTGCCACAACCACCACTGCAGACGGCGGCGGTCTGAAATTGGATTCAATACCCATTGTTGATCTCCGTCTTCTCTCCCAATCGGAACTCTATTCCCTCTCCCTCTGCTCCTCTTACGCCTTCGATCCCTGCCGCCGTGATGACGTCGTCATCCCCAACATTGATCGCTCCGTCTTCAACGAGTCCGCCGGTTCCCGAAAACAGACCTACTCTCGCCTCCGTCTCGCTCCTCCCTCCTCATCCTCCTCCGCCGCCCCTCGCCGCCGCACGCCCCATCTCCGCAGCAGCGCCACATCCTTAGCCAACGCCATCGACAACAATAATTCCGACCCGGAAAATGTCGAGAATGCCCAAATCGTCACCCTTCTCAAGCAATTATTCGTCACCGACGTGAATTACGAGGAATTGGTCCCCGTGAAAATAGATTACTCAAATTCCCTACCTCCTCAATTGGTTCCTGTTAGAATTGATTACTCAAATTCCCTACCTCACCGTCAATTTTCACAATTCCCTTCCTCTAATGTGGGCCCCACGGGCCAAAAACGAAAGCGCGGACGCCCCCGAAAGAATCAACTTTTAGCGAGAGACGAGGATTCCGCCGCGGGGGCAAATGTTGTTACTGTGGACGAGGCCAACGAATTTTCTTCGTTAAATGAGATTGTCGTGCATGAGAACGCGGAGGAAAGGGATCAGGAAGTGGTGAACAAGGATGGAGTGGCTGTGGATTTGGTCGCGTTGGGCATGGTGGAGCATCCTTACGGGGAGGAGATTAGGCGTCGGACGCAAGGGATGCTGACTGAGGATGAACTGTTGGGATTTTTAAAAGGATTAAACGGGTCGTGGGGGAGTAGGAGGAAGAAGAAGAGGATTGTCGATGCTAACGAGTTTGGGAGTGTGCTGCCGATTGGATGGAAGCTTTTACTATCTATCAAAAAGCAGCATGGTCAAGCGTGGTTGTATTGTCGTCGCTACATAAGGTTCTTTTTTTAATCTATGTTGTTGCATATTAATTGATTCCGCATTGCTTTATCTACAAGTTTTGGGAAACCATTTATACCAATAATAAATACTTTATGGAAATTAAATTTTGGTTACGGAATTAAGAAATATTCGGTTATATTCGTGTTTGTACGAGGTTTTTGAGCTAAATTTGTTGTTGGTGGAGTACTCGTGTAATGAGATGGGATGTACGTATGTGATTGCATGCGGAAATTCTTGACTTAGGTTGGTTGAGAATCAAATTAGGATATCCTTTCTTTTGTTGACGTCCCACCTAACAGCGCCCATGCATACTTGCTTATTTATATTTACGATCTCTAATAAATAAGGAACTATTCAGAAACTAAGTTTATGGTCATCTGTCGGATAATAGATCTTCCAATTAGTTTTCTTAGAAAAAAAATTAAAAAGACTGATTTCCGACGATAAATTTCTTATGTATTTATTGAGAATACAAGATTATGTGATAGGATTACATACGTACATTTAGGTTGTAAATAAAATAATTCATAAGCTTATTCTTTTCTAATTTTTTTTCCTCGCATGCTCTTTTTTCTTGTAGTCTCTAGGGTTTCTTTTGTTTAGGGTATTTTGTCTTTCCTACCAAAATATTAGCAATCTACTTTACAATGTCCAATGTCCACTGTGCACCGTCTTATTAAGTTTTCTTATGTTCAAACTCAATTTCTATTTTGCAAAAATGCAAACCAATAATAAAAAAAAATGATTTCTTTTTTTGCCTATTATCGATGATTTTTCTATTATATGTCTGTCACCTATTATTTCTGCTAGTCAAATTTAATTAGGCGACTCATTAGGCATACTATCAGTTACCCAGCCGGCCGACCAGCTCGGACAGAATCAGCTAGGATCTATCAACTGATTCTGACTGAACCATAATTCAAACTTCGGTCTTTTCGTTTTTTAACAATCTGAGTGATGCTATAACTTGGCATGGAGTGTTAGAAAATATTTCATTTTTCATTATATTGGAAATCTAAATAGACAAGGTTCGGTTCAGATACAACACAAAAAAAATTAATTCATTCTAGCTTGTGGGTGTGTTAGAACATATTTACAAGTCTATTCACGTTAGGAATCCATGTCTTAGTTAGGAGATTTTTCTGTCTTTGATTTGTGGTCTTTGTTATGACTCGTTTCCCATCTTTATATAAGAATGTACTTGTTCAATAATAATATATTGTGTGGCCTCCCTATAATTCTGTCTGACTTGTTATCTTCTTTTGAAATATATTTTAATCTGTTTCCAAGAAATTCTCGTTTATTTGGAGTTAGTAGATTCTTGCCCTACCGCCCTTGGAAATATGCCTATCTCGTCAAGAGTCGGCTAGGGGCAAGTTTCAAGAATGTCAATTCTGTGATTATTAATAAAGCTTATACTATTTTGTTAATTACAGCCCCAGCGGACTGTATTTTGTCTCATGCAAGGGAGTTTCTTCGTATATGTGCTCTCTCTATGGTATCCAAGATACAAATACAGACAGCCTTGCTCAATCTAATGGGACGGTCAATGATGCCGATAACTTGACTTCTGTCATGGTAAGTTAGCTTGTTTTTGCCATTTCCTTCTTTATTTGTTTTTTCTTCTCCGTCCTTCATTTTTTTTTCCTTATACTTTTTGTTCATTTTTGTCACGGGGAATGATACAGATTGCAGATCCTGCTGTTCAGGGTGACGAAAGAAAGGAAAGCATGGTTCCCCGTGCATCTTCACCCACTTCTGGTTCCATATCTGGCAATCATGAGGCGCAAGCCGTAATAAATGCGGGTAATTTGCCGCACGACAGGAGAGGGGAAATTTTACATTGCAACAAGTGTAATATAACTTTCAGTGAGAAAGATGAGTTACTGCAACACCAATCATCCGTTCACCGGAAAAACAGATTCAAAAGTGGTATGCGCATAACTGATGGGGTGATAATAAAGGACGGAAAATACGAGTGCCAGTTCTGTCATAAGACATTTGACGAAAGGCATCGGTACAATGGTCATGTTGGTGCCCATGTGAGATATCAAGCTAAAACTGCTGGAGAATCACCTCTACTGTCCGGTGATCCCGTTACTTTTGATCAGTTTCCTATTCGAGATACTACAATTGAAGGATCATTAATGTCAAATAATAATGTACAAATTTGTAATACTACAACCAGTAATAAAGATATTGAGCATGTTGGGGATGTAAAGGAAGCAAATGTGGGTGTAGCTACTGATATGGTTACCAACGTAAATCCATGTTCAGTTGCTGAGGTTCTCTGCTCCAACGACGAGGCCAAAAGTCTCCATGAAGATGCACGAGTGAAGGGTTCTGCTGTTGAAATAACTGATGATGGTTCATCCTTGCCCCTTGATGCCTCATTACATGGTGTTATGAATGGCACTGCGATTGAGAATTCTACTTGTATAGAGAAGCCCGAGCAAAGGGGGGTATTTAAAAGGAGTTTATTAGATTCAGATGGTCCTGTGGAAGAATGTGAAGTAGTTGTAAATAATCAGCCTATTTGTCAGACGAGTAATGATATCAAACTTTATTACAAGAATTTTGCAGTTAATGGGTCCGCATTGGATTTTTCTGGTAGTCATGGTGACCAGGGCGAAGATTTATCTGGTAGCGTAAAGCAACAGAGTAATTTTGAGAGTATGCCCTCTAAGAATATCGGTACCAGTGACAGCACATCAACATCTAAATCAATGGCATCTGAACTTACCAAAGATCCTAAAACCATTATGCTTCCCGTTGCTCACGAGGAGAAAGAATGTTTGGTAGACAATCTTACCTGCTCGATAGGTGAACGCATTGAAACATGTGAGAATGGTAGTTCTATAGCATGTGATGATGGTGTGAGTAGGCAAATGCAATTCGGAATGATTCCAACTTGGGGTAGACTAGAAAATATGTCCGGAAAGGTTGATGCTGAGGCGCTCACTTGTGTGTTGAAGCAGCCTGGTGTGAACACGTCTGAAAGAAGGTCAGTCGATTTGTCCGGTAATCAAATCATGTATGGTTATGAAAAAAATAGTGAACAAGTTTGCGGAAGAAAGATGGAAGCGCATGAATTTGATGATTTCCGTAATCTTGGGAACGGTGAATCAAGTGATCCTTTCCGCAGCAATCATCATGCCGTATTAAATTCCAATTCCGTGGGAGGAAATGAACAACGTAGGGAACTTGGAGAATGCCCTGATTTTACATCTGCAGCTGATAAAAGGTTCTTTACCGAAGATAATATGATTTGTATATTCAACGATGCTTTTGGACAGAACAAACAAGATCCATCTGGTGTTTCAGAAGGTTGTCACGAGGCATATACGTCGAGTAAGATTTATGGTACCTCTGCTAATCCCTCTGGACTCGGTGAAATCGAAGATATCGGAAAGTATGGGCTAAGCCTTTCTTTTGATAATCGTCAGACAGAATTCTGCACGGATTCTAATAGGGTTGACCAGGAAAGGTATCAGGCAGATAGTGTAAACACTCAATCCGCTCTCCGTAAAACATATGGTGATCAAACACATTTGAATATAACAAATAGTAGCACGCCTGGTGATCTGAAACAAGGAAGATCTTTTGGAATCGATTTCCCCGATTCATCCTTCAACATCACAACTTCTGAACTTGGCAGTGGTTTCAACCAAGTAAGGGACTGGAGTGGACAAACAAGAGGCAAGATGGCAGCGACTTCTGGCCAGAATTTTATGATTGGGTTTCAGAACAACAGCTCACAGTCTGGCGAGTGTGTGACAGCTGGCGGTTCGTGGAGAACAGGTCAAGAAAATTTGTTTCAAGGCTGTTTTGATGCTCCCGTAGGTCAGCAGCAGGTTCCAGCTTCAAGCTGCTTTCATAATTTTGACATTACTTCAGATAAGGTATGTTTCAAGGATCTTCTTGTTTAGTATTAGATGAAGGTAGCATTGATCTTATATATATTTTTGAATTGTTTCGATCCCTATAACGTAATGCCGGTCCAGATGATGCTACATCTGTAGACATCTTATAAATTTTTTTATGGAGCTTATAAGCTCAACCGAATGTTCTGAACAATACTAAATTCGTCTATAATTTAATTTTTAACTTCTGACCCGTAACCTTTATCTTTTTGAAAATTAAATATTGAAATAGTTAGTTGTTTTTCTCTGAGATATTTTGGTGATAACAGATGTCAACTTTGCCTGTTCAAGAAATTCGGTTTGTCAACTGTTTGTCAATGTATAAAATTATTTTGTCAGTGATTGTCAGACATTTTAATTTAAATTACTAAAGACATTAATGTTATTAGTCCGTGTAGTAGGAAACTTGTCTTACGTACAAAAAGAAGTAATTGTGCATACAAGCCAAGAAATAAAAGTTGAAGTAAAAATCTGGCTAATATGTTTTGCATTCTTTATAATGTAATAAATCTGGTGAAAATGTCTTGTTTTCTAAGTTTGGGACTAATATAATTTTCTTCATCATCATGCAAAGTATTTGAATGTGCAGATCTTTTTTGTTGGTTTATAAATTTAACAAAACATTGCTATGTTTGGAAAAATTAGAATTATTTACTTCTAGTATTTCAGATAGACCTCCTTAATGCGACATATGTAGTGACATTTAATGTACGATTTAAAAGGTTATCATTTAATATTTGCTAACGTAGGATTTGGGAGATTCACATTCATTACATCCGTACTACAAATCTTACCAAGTGTAAAGAATGAATAAGCGGAAAATGAAGCATCTTTGCACTGATATTTTTTTTTCATTTCGTAGTTAGAATGATATAATTTTTTATTCATGAGCGGGAAACTAATTGAATTGGTCAACATCGTTTGACAAATGTTGTTTGCCAGTTAGTTTAAAGAACTTGCGTAAGCTATAGACTAAATATCTATGTTTCTTGTTCAGCTATTATATTCAATGATTTCTCAATAATGTTTTATGTACGCAGGGTGAAGAAGAAAGTCCATTTAGTTTGAACAAGAAGTTCGATTTTCACACAGACATGTTGCGGCCCGGTAGACCCGAACCAGTGGAATACAGTTTTATGGGAGAGCAAAGCTCAAATACCTTATCTGGAGAATCGAAGATTTTCTCCTCGTTCGGTGAAAATATGGATCAAGGATTAGATCCCTCATTTTGGCTAGGAAAAGATGATTTAATGCCAAACGCATCTCAGACAACATCAGTTTGCGTTTGGTGCAGGAACATCTTCTTTCAAGACACTGTTCAATCCGGAATACAAACTGGTGCCATCGGTACTATGTGTCCATCTTGCAGTACCAGAATTCCAGGACAGTTTTAAACTTGCTTGTCCTCAAACTATGTGTCTAAAGACTACATGAAAGTGTTGTTAACTTCGTCTAGTTAACCTTTTGAATGACGAGCAGAACTCCGTCTGGACGGATTTTTACCTATAGACTTGTTGAAACTGCTTAACCAATTTTTTTTTGTATCACTTTTAATAGAGGACGCAAATTCAAAGTGTCACCAGATTTTACCTATTTGGTTTAATCCTTCATTTACTGCCTTTTGATTGTGCCATATATTTTGTGTCAGCCCAATAGTAAAATCTTATTTTTTAACGATAAATTATCAAACCACTTGTGAATGATCCACCAACCCATTCAGTTCCGAAATAGGATGGCAATGGGTACGGGTTTGCCGGGTCTCAAGCCCGGAACCGACCCGTTTGGGGTGGGTCCGGGTAAGTTAGATGGTTATGAGTCAGGTAATGAGTTTTGGGTAATGGGTTTTAGTTTCTAGAATTGGATGGTTTTGGGTTGGGTTACGGGTCTTATTGGGACAGACCCTTGTTAATATATTACACACACACAAAAAATTATGTTTATAATATATATTAATTTTCGATATCAGTTATCAAAATTATAATTTCCGTCGTGTTTATTCTCATTTATCCTTTTTTTCATTGTTTCAATTTTTTGAAACTAATTTCTCGCAAGTCATATCTATTATTTAATTTGTGGACCACGCTAGCGGTCTTGCCTTTTGAACATTATTTGTTGTAGAAGTTAATATATATAATTCATTAGAGAAGTTTATTATTCACTTTATATATCACTTGTAAAATATTGCAATTTAATTTTGAGATTCTTTTATTAAATTATACAAGAAAAATATTATGAAAGTTAAAAAAATGTTAAAATCTTTTGGTTGATTTTAACAGGCCTGGCGGGTCAGAACTGTTTAATTCGGATATGAGTCGGGGCGGGTTAAGTCTAGGCTAAGAGGGGTTGGGACGGGTCGGTGTCTTATATATTTTTTGCGGGTCGGGTCTCGGGATTAAGCAAATCCGCCCCCAAACCGACCCGTTGCTATCCCTAATCCGAAACAATGCATTTGCTTTGGAATTTCTTATTTGACCGTAAAATGAAAATGCTATTACTGAAATATATGCTTCTTCTAGGGCGTGTTATGTAGTGTATTTTTTGTACCGGATAGATATTTACTCTCTCATACATCCCGGATTCATGTTTTTGTAAACAAATTTCGGAAATTTTAATTCGAAACTCTGAAATCTAAATTCATGTGAATCTTGGATTTGTTGTTTGTCACCAACTTTAGAGTAGTCATTTTTACATCAGAAGTCATCAAGTCTTCCAAGGTTGTTGATGGATCAGTTTGATGGAAATATTTGAAATTAATGGATTAAAATATATGCAGATGAGAATAATATGATACGACTTAAAATGAGAATAGTTTGAAGGGTTAATGACATTTTTCCCCTTGAACTTTGATGTGTTTTGCACGTTACTCCCAGACAAAAAGTTGCACGAGCACCAGTCATCAAGAATTTCCAGCCAAAACCTAACTTGAAATGCAAGTTTGCCAATCACACGTAGTTTTCAGGGGCAAAATTGTCACATCAACGTATTCTTGTTTTACCACCAATTATATTCCTCAACATCACCGTCATCTTATCATCATTCAGGGCCATCATCACTCAGGGCCGGCCCAAGCCGAAAATCGGAACGAGGTGTTGGGTTTCGGGCACGTGTACGCAGCGGAAAACAAAAATTTTATGCGATTTAAACAACTTTAAAACACATAAACACATGCCCGATAAATTAAATCAATTAATTGCGTACCTTTGCGCTTCCAGCGAAATTAAAACAACATACATTGCGTACCTTTGCGCTTCCAGCGAAATTAAAACAACAACATGCTTAATTACTTAATCGAAATTAAATCAATTAGCATGCTCGCGTTTAAATCAAATAATCATGCTCGCAATAATAAAACCAATTTCATGTAGTCACATAAAATCATACAAGTTTCTTATTAAAACGAACATGCATATATTAATTTAAACGTAACCGAATCGAATGACAATAGATTCGAAACATTACCTCTTGGAGCGTGAGGTAGGCGCACTAAGCAAAGCTAGATTGCCACGGAAACCAATCCGTGCAATCCGGGGCAGCAATGGCAATGATCCGAGCTACGGCGGCGCATGTGATTCACGCGCAGAGAAGATGGCTAGCTGCTCTTCCCACTCCTATTGATCCAACCTGTTTGCTGATCTGAAATTACAGCCTTGCTCCGACTTCAGTATCTCCATGCGTATTTATTGGATGAACAATTCCTTCTGGACGATGGTAGATTTATGAGTCGTGAAGCTGCTGTCAAAATTTCACGTCCATCGGATGACCGGTTGATTTATGGCGAATTTTCTCGGTGGGCAGCGCAGAAAATCCGAGAGCAGTTTTTCGGAATTGCCTTCTCGCATCTTCGATTCTTCGATCTTCCTCCTCTTGGATTTCACCTCGTATACTTCGATCTACTAAACACGTGGCACTAGACACGTAATAGTCAGAATAACGGAAGAAAAGAAAGAAGGAAAGGAATACCGAAAGAGATCGGCCAACGGGTGGCCGATTCCGGCGAATTTCCGGCGACGACGCGGTGGTGGTGGCCGTGGGAGAGGGTGGCTGATCGAGAGAGGCAGCGGCTAGGGTTATGAACGTGTGTTCTCTTAGTTGTGTGTGTGCAAGACCTATAAATCAAGTATTTATATGTCTTGCATAAAACCCTAACGGGCTTAAGTTGGACATGGCCCAACAGCTTAAGTCCGTTAGTTCTTTTACTTGCTCGTCTCTCTCAATTCAATGATCGGAAAATTGTAACGATTACATTTTTGGAATCATTATAATGTCCTCGTCATTACGAGTTCCAACTCTCGATTTCCATTTTCCCTTTGTAGGGTGACTTGGTCATTTTCCCTTTAAGGCAAGATTCACAAGTTTGTAGTGATTTCACGTCCTCCAAAGAGAACAATCCTTCACTGACAAAATCGTTCATCCTTCTTAAAGAGACATGACCTAGTCTAGCGTGCCAAAGTTGTGCGGGGTTTTGACCTATCTCCTTACGTTTTGCTGAATTTCGCCTTAGGGGCCCCCACTACCTTCACCCACTTCGAACTTGCTGTTTGGAAAGGGAACTCTTTCATTTCTCTTCTTTTCGAAGAACTCTTCTTTCTAGAAGTAACAGCAATGAGAACAGACTTCTCTTTCTTAATGGTGGACTCGAAACTGACCAACATGTTCATTAACTAATCCAAGGGAGGATCTAGTTTGTTCATGTTGAAGTTCACTATAAACAATTCATAGGAACTAGGAAGAGACAACAGGATCAAATCCAACGAGAGCTCGGCCGGGAGGGTGACATCGAGATGCACTAGCTTTTCAAGGAGAGTGATCATTTTGAGACAGTGCTCGTGGACCGAAGTCCCTTCGCGCAGTCTCGCTGTGATCAACTCCTTTGTAGCAATGTACCTCGATGCCCTAATATTCTCACTATACATGCTATCGAGATGAGCCTTTATATCGAAAGCATGCATGTGAGACTCATATTTCCTCGCAAGCGCGGGCTCCATGGCGGCTATCATATAGCACCTAGCATGTGTGTCATCTTTCTTCCAAGCTTCATAAGTTTCCTTTTCAGCACCAGTCGTTGTGGCAGGTATAGTGGCGGGAAGTCTCTCGTTCAAAACATAGAGACGCCCCTCAACGGTTAGCACAAGCTTAAGACTACGCAACCAATCCAGGTAATTAGGGCCATTGAGTTATTGTCGAGGATTGACATTATGGGATTCTTAGACATGATTTTCTGAGACATATAGAGAAGAGGATTATTAGAGATTCGCGTTAAATGATTGTTACAATTAAATGTTTGGACTTGTGTTATTTAATTGTTCTCCCACTAATTTTATCGAGTTTCACTTCCCTCTAGTAGACAAACGAGAAAACTGATTTTTCTTAATGGGCTTTAGGTCCAATAGACAAATATAACCCGTAGTTAATCTAGCCCGATTATATTTGCCCAAAGGTAGATCACAATCAATCATATCCACAATATGACCCTAAATTAATTTTCCTCACACTTGATAATGACCTAAGTTAATCTCGCGAATATCAAAATCGTCGTGTGTCAAGTCTAACCTACCAATCAAAGATGCTCATAGAACTTGATTATGCCAAACTAATGCAGTCCCTATTTAATCTAGCCGACCACGTTAATCCAACATAACCCTTTTCTACGGCTACCTTCATCATTATGTCAATTGAATTACAGCTTACTCTACCATAGCACTCCCCGCTAACACGGCTTACTGCACTACAGCAAAGGGCTACACATAATCCAACCGTTGGCAGAAGGAAAGAAATAACTCAACAAATTGGGTTTTTTCTTTATAGCTTGAAATGATTCTTAATTAAATTAAGAATGAGGGATTTTTATTAAAAGTTTTATCTCATCAGAAGGTTTGGATTGGTCTATGTGATTCCTACATCTATGTTCTCTAAAGGTATATGGAAGCGCATATTGTCTTAAGAGGAACATACGACCTAACTACATAATTAATTACATTAATTAATTATCGGGTTTTTCAAAATAATTATAGAACCTCAACTAGCATAAGTCATTCAAATAATGTTGAGGTACTATTAATTAAGTTGAACTTATAATCAATATTATATATGTGTTCTATTAATTGAAATCAATTTAACAATTTAAATTAATTAATTAATCTAACACCTATTTACTAAAATAGATGATTGTCGATCCAATTATCTAATTGGGATTAATTGAAAATAATTTTCCAAAAATTAAAATCAATTTGTTTTAAGTTTAATTTTAGAAATCTGAATTTTTTTTTTTTTTTTTTTTTTTTTTTTAATTTTCAGTGGACCGGTTCGGCCCAACCGGTCTGACCGGTTCGGACCGAAGCGGTCCGGTTCTGTCCGGTCCAGCTGACCCAAATCAGTGGGCCGGGTCAGTCGGACCGGGAACCGGTCTGACCGACCCGAATCCACGTGGATTCGGTCAACTAGGTCGCACACAACCATCGAATCGGCCGGTTCGACCGGTTCGATCCGAACAACAAAAACCGACGTTTTAAAAACAATTTCAGATCCGATTTTCCAATTTTAAACAATTTTAAAGCTGGAAAAATTCTAAACAATATTTCAAAATATTTTAAACTTACGAAAACCCCCAATTACATAATACGACAATCACTACTTCAATAAATCGAACATGCATAAAATCATAGCATATAAATACGAACGCAATTAATTGCGCAACGAGCTCTGATACCACTGTTGGGTTTCGGGCACGTGTACGCAGCGGAAAACAAAAATTTTATGCGATTTAAACAACTTTAAAACACATAAACACATGCCCGATAAATTAAATCAATTAATTGCGTACCTTTGCGCTTCCAGCGAAATTAAAACAACATACATTGCGTACCTTTGCGCTTCCAGCGAAATTAAAACAACAACATGCTTAATTACTTAATCGAAATTAAATCAATTAGCATGCTCGCGTTTAAATCAAATAATCATGCTCGCAATAATAAAACCAATTTCATGTAGTCACATAAAATCATACAAGTTTCTTATTAAAACGAACATGCATATATTAATTTAAACGTAACCGAATCGAATGACAATAGATTCGAAACATTACCTCTTGGAGCGTGAGGTAGGCGCACTAAGCAAAGCTAGATTGCCACGGAAACCAATCCGTGCAATCCGGGGCAGCAATGGCAATGATCCGAGCTACGGCGGCGCATGTGATTCACGCGCAGAGAAGATGGCTAGCTGCTCTTCCCACTCCTATTGATCCAACCTGTTTGCTGATCTGAAATTACAGCCTTGCTCCGACTTCAGTATCTCCATGCGTATTTATTGGATGAACAATTCCTTCTGGACGATGGTAGATTTATGAGTCGTGAAGCTGCTGTCAAAATTTCACGTCCATCGGATGACCGGTTGATTTATGGCGAATTTTCTCGGTGGGCAGCGCAGAAAATCCGAGAGCAGTTTTTCGGAATTGCCTTCTCGCATCTTCGATTCTTCGATCTTCCTCCTCTTGGATTTCACCTCGTATACTTCGATCTACTAAACACGTGGCACTAGACACGTAATAGTCAGAATAACGGAAGAAAAGAAAGAAGGAAAGGAATACCGAAAGAGATCGGCCAACGGGTGGCCGATTCCGGCGAATTTCCGGCGACGACGCGGTGGTGGTGGCCGTGGGAGAGGGTGGCTGATCGAGAGAGGCAGCGGCTAGGGTTATGAACGTGTGTTCTCTTAGTTGTGTGTGTGCAAGACCTATAAATCAAGTATTTATATGTCTTGCATAAAACCCTAACGGGCTTAAGTTGGACATGGCCCAACAGCTTAAGTCCGTTAGTTCTTTTACTTGCTCGTCTCTCTCAATTCAATGATCGGAAAATTGTAACGATTACATTTTTGGAATCATTATAATGTCCTCGTCATTACGAGTTCCAACTCTCAATTTCCAACTTTCCAAAAGTGGAAACCCTAATTCAGTGCACTTTCTAAATTTGGAAACTTCCCGATTTAGAAAGTCCACTTCAATGTTCGCCTATTCTTTTCCTTTTCTTATTCTCATTCGTAATTCCAAATTACGAATGTTGGACCCAATCGTATTGACTTCCAATCATGCAAAGATAAACTATTTTATCTCTGACCGTTTATTCAAAGATCTCATGTGCACGAGCAGTGTGACCCTCGATGGTTCAGGTGTAAGCTAGCCGTGGGCCCACAACCCTTTGTGGTAAAAACTCGTCCCCTTAGAGTTACGATTAAGATGAAACTCGTTTCACCTTAATCACCCAACGAATCAAGATTGGCGTCTAGCAACTACGCGTCATGATTCCCTAGATACAAATGAAGTGCCTGCAAGAACCTTCAGATATAGTTAACGTACAGTACGGTCCCTTCGATACATATGTCCCGATCGAACTAGAGGCATTGGTTCATCGAGACCTCTTTATATGTTCGATGACGGTGCGATCGTTCCAAGTGTTGTAATCGTCACGTGCATGACTTAGAGAATCGAATTCTTTAATCATCACTTAGTCAGCTCTGGCCAGAGACTTAGAATGATTACAAACTTTCAGAACACACAGGACATCCAAGACTATTCTAGCGATCGAATCCTCGACTACAATGCACAGACCTCCCACTAGATTTCGGACTGCACGAACACTGGCCCTTGGGATGGTTCTCGGTGGAACTCAGAGACAGGTCACGATACAGCTGGTCCTCTAGTGAAGTCACGGTGATGTCTAGGTCATAAGGACTAATGGTGTACAACTATACCATAGATATCTCTACTCGATTATTGGGAACCACTTAGAGATTTCTAGGGTGAGGGAGTTCAGTGAACTCGTCAACTTACGAGCACCCACTTATGCATGCCGATATCACAATACCGTTTACTGATGAGATGCAGTACACATACACTAAGTGCTAGTCTTCTAATGGGAAAGGCCGATATCCTCATTGGTGGCGTAACCCTTCGACTAGGAACGAGTTTAACAGTTATAATACTTAAGTAAATATCTCACGATCCTAACGATCAATTACTAGTACTTTTAATAACTGTAAGGACTATATCTATGCTTGTGACAAAGGGACAAAGATATAGAATGCCAAGGTGTCTTATCATTAATACGAATAAAGGTTCGTTTATTACCATAATAAATACGAAAGACCACAGCCAAAAGTTGGCTTGTTGGTCACCTACTCTAACACGAGGGCCTCTTAATTACTAACCTTGTTCTAACTTATTAACTCATTCCTCAACCACAAGTGCATAACTTTATTTTCAACATATTTTTTGCAAGATTTTTTTAAGCATAGAGCTCTTTTTGTGATTAATTCCTTTTTTTTTTTTTTTTTTTTTTTTTTTTTTTTTTTTTTTTTAATATCCGGACTCAAACTTTTGTACGGCTCATTTGTTGAGAGATACTCAACCTATGAAATTAAAAAAATATACAATATAATACTGAAGCGCCAAATTATTAAATTCAAATATAAAGAAAATAAAAAAAATCTAGGAATAAAAATGGAAGAACAAAGATAATTTGGGACGAATTTAATTAATTATCGAGATTTAAAGACAATCCTTCAAATTATATTCGTCTTTTGTGGTGTATTGTGCTTTGTTAAAGAGTTTCAAAATATGAGATTTTTTTGTTAAAAAACTCGGTTATTTGCTTACCATTTTGGGCCCTTTAGCTTAACCCTATGTTTTCTTATTTATGTTTTGGGCTTTATTAACTTGCCCCATAAAAAAACTAAAAATAAATAAATAAATAAAGGAAAAGGCAGCCCTTCCAAACACGAAACCAAACAATCTATTATTGTGTTAACCAGGGATCGAATGCTTGAACTCCACCACCCAACCCAATAGGATTTCTTTTGCCAACTGAGTTGAAGACAAATTTTAAAGAAAAATATACATGTATTTATATATAGATATTTACGAAAAATTGAGGTCCTAATATTTTCGATTTGTTGGAGGCCCAAGGCCTTGCTCTCCTTGGGCTTGGGCCGGCTCTGTCATCATTTCAATAACCCATTATTTGTAGGCATTAAGATGAGATAAAATGATTAATTCCGGATTTGAATTTATTGATTTTGTGAAGACTTGAAAAAATAATATTTTTTAGTAGATAAAATAAAAGACTAGTATTTTGTGGATGGAAAAATTACGGGGCAATTATTTTTCTAGGCCATTTGGCCCAATTTATTTTACAAATGGGATATTTATTGAGACAATTTCAATTCTACCAAAAGGCGTTAGTTCGACTTGCGTTTTTTAAGAAGCCGACACTTGTCATCTTGTTATTGGCTTAGTTTGCTTTTTGTTTTTCAAAGGCTTCAGTCACGTGTCCTGAACTATCTTTTTCCTTTTATTATTTTGATTTTCTTTTTTAATTTCAGATTTCATTTTCCTTTTTTAATTGTTGTATTTAATAACTAAAAATAAATAAATTGCTTAATTAAAAAAAACTTTTCTTTACATTTTTTATTATGTTTAATTATTTTTTTTCAATGGCTAAACTAATAAAATGTCTAATTAATTAAGAAGCGTTTCTGTTTTGTAAATTGCAACATACTTTTGTTTATTTAATTTGTGTTGATTTGAAAAGTAAATATAATAAAAATTTTAATTAAGTATTTTTTATAATAAATTTATAACTGAACACATAAATAAACACAATAATAAAAATATCTATGTTTCAATAATATCCTTTTCATATGAGAATGAACCAATTGGTAGAGGTTGCACGGCCAAAAATATTATTGAAACATAGATATTCTTGTTATTTTGTTGATTATGATTTTCTTTGATCAAATTAAAATTTTCTATATTTTTTTTAATTTTCAAATAAAAAAGATTTGCTACCATAAATTAATTAAATCTTTTACTAGTTTTAGTTGTTGGAAGAAAAAAATAAGCAAAGTAAAACTTGTAAAGAAAAATAGTTTTTTAATTAAGTACAATTTAACTATTTTTAACTCCTAAAAACAACAAATTAAATAAAGAAAATAAAATGTACAATTAACAGCAAGAAAATAAATAAAAGAAAAAGATGTCTATACACGTGAGTCAAACATTTGAAAAAGGAACAAAGCAAAGCCAATAAAAAGCTGCCAAGTGGCGGCTTCTTAAGAAGCGCAACATCAAATGACGCGTATTTGTAGTATTGAAATTGCCTAATAATTTGTCCTATTTGTGAAAACATTTGGGCCAAATGGCCTAGAAAAAAAATTGGCCCGAAAAATTACTTTTTTTTTTTTTTTTTTTTTGTCTTGCTTACAATCATCTCTAACACTCCATATTTCTAGTGAGGAGTACATTAATCTTCCAATTATATTTAATATTACTGTGTTAAACAGTAATATAGTTAATATGATTGTCAACCACAACAATATTACCGTTTAAACGGGCCAAAAAATGTTGAAGAAAAAAAGTTTTCGAAAAAAAAATAATAATCAACGTCGTCGGAGTCCTTTTATTAGTTTCCTTATTACAGTTTAGGTATGAGTTATTTTCCTTGTGAAAAATGAGTCTTTTTAGGCTTTATAAATAGATTGCTAATTTGGCCTTTTATGAGGGACGATTTTTTATTAATAAATTGAGATTATTCTCTCTAGTTCTTTAAGAACCCTTAGAACATATCGGAGGATTCCGTGCGTTCACCCCAACTTATCAATCGATCTTTTGCAATCGATTGTGGCGTCTTCACATATCAAGGTTCTTTTCTCTTTATAGGCAACAGGTCGTGGTTCCACCCCTTCGATTCCTTGTTTTTTTGGATGTTGTGATCTTGCTTCCGCATAAGGTATTTGTTCTTGTAACAAGTTCTACGGGGTTTGTATCAGTTGGTATCAGAGCCAACATCCAAAACAGGTTTACCTATCTTTATTTATATTGTTGTGTCTTCTAGTCTATCTCATCTTTTCTTGAGTTGTGTTGTCTAGAGTTTTCGTCAAAAAAATAAATAAATAAAAAGAAAAAAAAAGTTCGAATTTTTGCTTTTGTTTCAAATTATTCCAGCCCAAGTTAGGGTTTTTGTTAGTGCACAAAAAAAAAAAATGTTCTTTGTTTTCAATTTCTTAACGTCTAAAGTTAGGGTTTCTCAGTGTCAAAAAAAAATATTGCTTTGACCATGTCCGAGAAGGCTGATTATAAAACATAAATAATTGAGCAGCGTAAGATGTCAGCAATAGACAAAATGCTTCCAACCGTTATTAAAGCAATTGAGGGACTCCATGATCGAATGAAAGGTATTGAAGACCAACTATATGAACTACGCAAAGATCAACATGTTCGAGGGCTAAACGTACGACGTGATGTTCACCTACCTCTTATACCTCATCGTGATAAGGAGGTATGTGATGATGGAAGATATGGTGTGACAGCTGCAACACCAAGATAAGTTAATATGCAGCGAGGGGCTCAGTTCGATCGACCAAGACGAGGCCATTCCAAGTATTACTAGCGAGAGTTGGTTGATTATCCTAGATCAACTAAGTCCTCAGTTTACTCATCATATGGTACTGTGTTAAAATAAAGGAGATCGCCGAGTCGAAAATCACGGTGGAGCTCTTCATCAAACCGAGATAGGGAATCAATACCAAGAGAGGCCATGTTCGATCCTCCATATTAGACTAAAGAAAGAAGTTATTATTGTTCTCAACCTCAGTCAATTCATGATACTAAATGCTTTGGTGTTTGGATTTTGGTCATGTTCCTTCAGAGTGTTTGAACAAGTCATTCATGAATTTCTGATCGGACTACGAGAAATTGAAAATAAAGGGTGATACTTTACCAACACCTGAAAAGGATGATACTCGTAATGTTTTGGAGAATGAGAACATTAAAGCCGCTAGTTGAAGAAGAAGTAACGGAGATTGTTGAGGTCGAGTTCGATGGTGAATAAAAAGAAGGTTCAGATTCGAGGGCGAATCCTTTTGAAGAGGTGGAGGATGATATGATCCAGCAAAGTACCCGAGCTAGTAGCGAGCTAACCAGATTGCAAACTCTTTCAATAGCCGAAGAAGATGGTGCCATGATGTAAAGAAATAATATTCTACATAATTGGTGGCATGAAGATGAAGGG
Organism: Erythranthe guttata; assembly: GCF_056151865.1. NCBI lineage: Eukaryota > Viridiplantae > Streptophyta > Magnoliopsida > Lamiales > Phrymaceae > Erythranthe > Erythranthe guttata. The sequence goes on along the minus strand of NC_142535.1, from coordinate 6,110,704 downwards.
GTTCTACTAATGAGGGGTTTGATGACATCTTCTTGGAAGGGCTAACAATGAATTTGCCAACAATCACAATGGCTGATCATGAGCAAGGACTTATATAGATATTGCTTTTTTGATATTTGTCCGGATTCGAGGACGAATCCTTTTAAATAAGGGGAGTATGATATGATCCTAGCAAGCTCAATGATGAAGAACTGGAAGAATATAATGCGAGTGGAATTAATGAAGCCGTTCGTATTTGAATTGAAGAATAAAGGCTTAAACCAGGCCTTTGAAGATTCCTTGTTGATGAATTGGAAGAAAAAGAAGAGGATAATTTGTTGGACAGGTCGAAAAGAAAACCGAAAAAAGTCAACGCCGGAAACCGGCAGAAAAAGCAAACAAAGAAAAAAAAAGTCAACGGCGGTCTACGGCGACGATGGGTGAAATTGTAGTCAACATTGGGTTATGGTTCAAAATTGAATAATTGGTGAAATTCGGGGTCAAATTGAGGTTAAATTGAAAAATTATGAAATTGGAGGATATTAAAATGTGAGAAGCTATTTTTAGTCTTTTACACAGATCTAGACCTTGTCTGGATTTTTTGTAAAAAAAAATTTTTGTCTGGACCCCTTTATGAATAAGTAGCCTATGATGAGATTATTTGTAATTGATCCTATTTATAATAAGTGATATAAGTCTAATTACAATCTGACAGGAACTCCTAATCTAATATAACTCTAGAATAATAATCTTAATTTTACTAACAGTTCCCTCAAACTCAAGGCGGGGGTGATAGACCAACTTGTGGTTGTTAACTAAATTAAGACATCTCTTCAGATGTGGCAGGTAGCATTTGCGAATACCGACGCATGAAGGCGTGCAAAATTTCTGACAACTCTAATAATCGTCTTCTTTCCATAGATTGAACATATCGGCTAGCGAAGATCTTGATGGTACCTTGATCAAAATGTTGATTGGAACGTCGCAACAATGATTTATGATGGTTTTTTTCTTAGCAATCTAAGTGTAATAAAGAAGAAGAAAAAGAAGGATTGGTCTAAGAGAAGTATATTCATTTGTGAAGATACACCAAAACTAAGACTGCAAAAGAAAAACAAGAGCAATGATTTATGGTATTTTCTTTTGCTGGTGAAGCGCGAGGAATAAGAAGAAACACCACAAAGAAAATTACAATGACAAATAAAAAAGAACGTTGATTTATGACATTTTCTATAGCAATAGCACCGAACTAATAATAGAAACACCAAAAAACCAAAGTATTATTGATTTTTTTTCTCTTCAAAAGTAAAGATAATAATCTTATTAATTATACTGATAGTTAAGCTTTTAAAAAAAAATTCATGTAATAATTTCAAAAATTTCTCCTTCCTTCAAATATGATTTGACTAATATGGAATAATAAACATTTTCACTAAAAAAACAAACATAGATGACTTTAATTTAAATTATTATTGAAAAATATCTATTTTCGACACCTTTAAACATGATTTGATTGATAGAGTGTCTTCTCCGTAAAAAAAAAAGTCTGTTATAGCATCTATAGTCCACATGCCACCTCACCAATGTATTCACTCCTTAAAGTTATGGCCCACTTTTATCACTCCCCAAATGAAAATGTGCTCCAGTGGTACATGTTAATTCTCCCTAAAATTGGATCTACATGTATTATGTAACACCCAGCGTCTCCGATAATTTAATTTTTCATTAGTTAGCATATATTCAGTTAACATGATTTTATCTGTTATATGCGTTTATTAGTTTAAGATTTTATTTATGTCATAACCGGTGAAATTTCATATAGAATGCACTCGTTCGAAAAAAAATTGGATGAATTTAAATTGATCATATTAGTTAATTATTATATCTCGAGATTAATTATACTATTTTTTTAGAAGTCATTTATTAGGAGAATTTTAAATCACATATTTCCTTAATTGGATTTTTTATTTGTTGAATAAAATTATTTGTAAGAAAAATAAAAAAAATTCTCCTTATTACTCCCTCAATTTTCGGCCACCATGGTACAACACAAGACCAAAACTTTTCCTTGAGAACAATCCTTCTCTAGGTGAGCCCATGTGCATTGAGATTTTCCTTTTTGAATTTAGTTTTATTGATAGATAAATGAAATTATAAATGAAATTGCAAAGAAATCCCTCTAGATATTTTATAAGTTTGCCTTAATTGCAAAAAGGCCACTCCACCATTTTTAACTATTAAGCTTGTAAGACCCCCACAACTCTATATAACTTTTGTTATATGTGTAAAATATGTGATATATGCTCTTTGCTTGAGTTGTTCTGTCTCTTACTTGATTTTGTGACTTTAAGACTAAACTAGTGCCTTTGTGAAATTTGTAGAAATATGTGTAATAATATGCTTATGTGTAAACTAACTTTGAATATGTGAAATTAAAAGTGTATGCGAACCTTACTTGCACGTTTTTAATGTTGAAAAATCTTGCAAAACTTAGATCGAATAAGCACGGGGTATGAGGGGCCGGTATCCAAAAAATGAGATGAAGAGTGTGAGCTTTTATTCCACTTATGAAACGGGCTCTAAATAAATGAAGGCTTATTTTCTAAAGTTTTGCTTGATTTTTCAAAGGATATACGAACGAAAATATTTTTCTCTTGCACCTAATCAACTTACTTGAAATGAATGTATGTGAAAGAATGTGTCCCTTGTAAATGATCTATTCTTATTCCTTATGAAATGATGAAAAGAAGATCTAAGAGGTAAAACCGAGAAGGTCTAAGAGGTAAAACGAGAAGGTAAAGGTAAATTGGTAAAGTTCCTTAATGAAATAACGATTGAGGTAAAATCAAATATTGTGTTATAATGCTTGTAGGTACTTTCAATCCCGAGCACGAGTCGTAAAGTTGGAGTCGAGTTTGAGGATCGAGGGATGTGTTCATATGGAAGGTGTGTGGATCTTGTATGCTCTTAATCTAGTCAGGGGGTTCTACTTATATAGTTTAGTTTTAAAGACTTTAGATACCGTCTTAGGTATCTATTATCAAACTCTTCCACCCCTCGGAGGATCTTATTAGCAAAAACATTATATTTAATAATAATTAGGATTATGATTACCTCCTTTCGGTTAAGGGTAAATGGAATTCATAAGTACTTATGTAGCTCCAAAGGCACATTTGCCAAAACTTCTATATAATGTTCATTGATTAGTTATATGTGGTATTCTGCCTTGTTGTTCGATAATGCGTATTAAATATATCTTATGTTTATAATTTCATGTAATTTTACAGAGTCATATTTTCTTATGCTACGGTCATTTTGATAGGTCTTTTGCATCATTTGGATAATCCATGAATTTATTATAAATTATTTTCCACAACTGTACACATGCAGAGTCATTTTATGACATGCACCAATATGCGACGTTTTTCTTACTCAAACTAGTCCATTTAACTTGGACTATGTTGCTAACTCACTTTTCTTCTTTGGTATAAAATTTGGTAGTTTTTAGATCAGTAGGTAATTTATAAAGAATTTTCAAAGCTCCCTCCCCTGCTCTTGATTTTCGAATTGTACAATTGCATGTATTTAATTATTTTCTCCAATGGCTAATGATATTTTAAAACTGTTTTAATTGCGTAATTTAGACCCATATGAGAGTATGTGGTTAAATTTTCAAAGTCTTTTCACTAAGGGTTTAAGAGAAATTAATTTTCAAAGTTGATCTATCTAATATGTCGAAATTCCTCTTTTTACTCTTGATAATTTAAATTACTAGTCGTGCATGCCTCTTTTGTGATAGTTGGTTAAGTGTATATGGTATGGTAATATGTGGGCACTCTTCCTCTGATTTTAAAAGAAAAATTCATGCGTAACTTTCTATTTGTAGAAGGTGATTTTTAAAACGAGCATGCCACACTCATTATTTTCTAAAAGTCTTCCAGCATATTCTAAATTACTATAAGTGTAATTAGAAAAGGGGTGTTACACATTAAACTATAATAAATTATATATTACGTTTATCTTAATTAATATAATTTTATTATTAGTTTTAATGAAATATTATGTGATCTGAATTACTTATAGCATTTTATCACATTTGTGTTATTACTAACATTTAAATAAAATTGAAATATTCAATGAAAAAATGAAAGAATGTTCATGAATGTGTTCATTTGACTAATAAAAGCATAAGTAATTGTATTACTATTAATAAAGGTCATATGACCAAACCATCTTTATTATTTTAGGTTTCTGGGGTAATATCTTTTTTTGTCTATAAGTCCATCCATTTAATATGTATTATAAATAAAATTATTTCAAACACTTTAAACTCAATTACTAATCGTAACTCAATTTAACTTTAATTTAATCAATTTTGACCACAAAAATCCAATTTTGATTTTTTTTTTTTAAATTTTTTTTTGCCGACGGTTTCTGGCGTTGACTTTTTTTTTTTTTTCACCGCCGGTTACCGCCATTGAGTTTAAAAAAAAATCCCACTTTATCCTATTTTTTACAACGGCCGCCAAACGTTGACCGTAATTGCACTGTCCCTAACAATAATTATAGTGTTGCTGTCAGTAATTGTACTAACATTGACAGGACATTTATGTAATTGTACTGTTGTTGACAGTATAATTACTGTCAAGCACAACAATATTATTTTTTATTTTTTATTTTTTATTTTTTATTTTGACTTTTTTTATTTTGTTTAATTTGTTCACAAGTCAACGTAATTATATTACTGTCGTTGACGGTAAAATTACTGTAAACACAATAATATTATTGTAAACCACATCAATATTATTTTTTTTGCCTTTTTGTTTTGTTTGATTTGTTGACCGATTAACGTAATATTACTATAAACACAATAATATTACTGTGGTTGACGCTAATATTACTATCATGCTATAATACTAGTAAGTAACACGTGCTACTGTTGGGCGAAAACCTACACGCAAGTGCACGTATCGTACAGGTAATATAGTGGACTATTAAGTCCGGATATCGAACCCACAGGGAATATTTAATTACTTAATCCTAGACGCTAAATTCTACCAATTGTTATCAAGCCCACCCTACACAGTCGAAAGATGATTAATAAGCTAAATTAAACTAAAGCAATTAAAAAGACAAACACAAGAAAGCAAATTAAACACGAAGATTTATCAGAGTAAACGAGCCTAGGATTTTATTCTTCCCCCTATGTGATTATTATTCCCCTAATTCCTTCAATTATGCAAGCAATTAACCCGGATTATTAAGCTGAGATGCTAAAATAATCATACCCGCTTCCGCGTGTATTACGATTCTAATACTCTAGATTCAATTATTATATTCCTATGCAATTAATTCTAGAACACAACATTAAACACAAATCTCAATAATGGCTACCTAAGAGATTAACTATATTCCTATATTAATACCACAAAGGCTCTTCTACCACAGTTCTAATTATTAACCCGATCTTCCGATTCATGCGATTAACAATAACATAGAAGCACATAAGTTGATCAAGTTCATGCACTTAATAAAACAAGTAGAAGAAATAATCCGGAATTAAAACTTGCATAAAATCATAGAATTGGGTTCATAAATCCCACATAGGGTTCCAAATAAAATCCTAGAAATAAGAAAATTAGCTACTCATGGTTAAAGGAAAAACGCAAATAAAATAAATCATAGACGATAAATCTATGCTTAGAGTCTTCGAATTCTTCGTCTTCGTTATTGCTTTGTTGCTCTCCAAATTGCGTAAAAAGATCCCCAATTGTGTGCTTGGCTTGGTCTTATATAGGGTGAAGAACTTGGGGAAGAAAGCAGTTTCCTTGTGCAATTAAAATCCCTTTTCTGCACAACTTCGGAGTCTCGGACGGGGGTCCCACGATTTGCACTAAAACTGGGACGGGGGTCCCAGCTTTAAATCTTCAGAATTTTGATTTTTTCACTTTTGGCCCATATTTTCTCCAAAATTGCAGTTTTGACCCCATACTTTTCCAATTCTTCAATTTGTACCTAAAATACAATAAATCAACTTTTTAAGCACCAATTATCGTTAAAACACACCAAAAGCTCAAATAAAAAGATACGATAAAGTGTAAAAATATACACTTAACACACCCCCAAACTTGAACTTTTGCTTGTCCTCAAACAAAATCTACCAATAAGCAAATAACTCAACTATTGCATCTCATCACATAGATCAATGATCAACTTCATGTTTTCATAACTTGTAATTATAATGACAATTCTTAGGCATTCGCAAGCTCAAAATTCAACAACACTTAGTCACTCACATTACCAAAAACCACAATTCATACAATTGCTTCAAGCATCCAATATTTGCAAATTAAAGATAGAAAGAATTTATACTTACATGCATATGCTTGACTCCAAATACTCACCAAATTATTCTACCCTACTAATATCGAACATTAAGCTATTGGGATCATTGGGGCTTTGTGGCTTTCAATTGTTAGGCTCTTTGGTTCGAGGTAGGAAATATGGGTATATGTGGCTATTCTTCTTGAATTTAGGTGATTACGCCAAAATTTTAAAGATAGGCGTTTGAAACAACGAATTCACCTCTACGGACTTTAATAAACTCGATTCTTAAGAGATCAAAAGTCTCCACTTTTGCTCTTTAGACAATGGATCGAGCTTTCAAAACAATTTCAACAACTAGTCCTTATTTCTCCCTTCTAGTCTCTTCTTCTTCTCTTTTTCTCTTTTTTTTTCTCTCTTTTTTTTTTAATATATATATATATATATATATATATATATATATATATATATATATATATATATATATATATATATATATATATATATATAGAAGCATATATATATTCATCTCTTTTTTTTTTTTTCTTTTTCGGTTTTTTTTTTTTTTTTTCGAAGAAGAAGAAGAAGAAGGACCTTATAAAAAATTCCGACCGAACTCCAAGGGGTAATTTTTCAAGAGTCTCCACTTTTCTACCTTATACATATGGCTAAAAGAAAGAACACCTTTTCTCCGAGGCTCAAATCAAGGTTCTAAGGAATATTTCGATAAAAAGGTCGGCTTGAAAGGCTCAAACGGTTCAAAGAAGGCCCAAATCATATCCCAAATTACTCACTACTCAATACTTCGTATCATAAATTTCCTAAGGTGGGTCTTAAAACCGAACATAGCATGATTTAGCACAAATTAATTCCAAATTTAAAATACAAAACATACAACCAAACAATGCACAAAATGTGATTCCTAGCAATAATTCGCTTCTAAGTCCCGTTGAATCGAAAGCTAAACAAACATCAAATCCTTATCACACAAAACAAGCAATCTCCTCATCAAACATTGATCATCTCTCATCATCATAAATCATCGATGCATTCGACTCAAGCAATTTGTTTTTTTTTTTTTTATATATATTCCGGAAAAACGAGAAAAACAATAAAAACGGATACAATCCAATGCATGCAAACTAAAACAAAAAAATAAGCACAAAAACATGTTTTTCACCCCCAAACTTAAAATTTTCGTTGCCCTCAACGAAATTAGCACAAAGTTTTAAGGATAGAAAACACCTGATTTATTCGGAGTCGATGTGATCGGGGTGCTCCTCCCTCGCTCTCTCACGCTCGTCCCCATTGGAAAGCTCGGGTACGGTGACACTTTTCTTTCCCTTTCCCTTCCCTTTGGAAGATGATGCTTAGCTCGTGTGGCCTCGTTTGTTGGATGACATAGTTGGGAGAGAGGTTGGAATAGATTCGGTGAGAATTGGTTGACAATCGAACTCAAAATTTGGTTGGAGCAAATTGTCGAACACCTTGTGGGCGTGCCTTGAAAGAGTAGATTTTGGAGAATTTTGTTTGATTCTCTAGCCTCCTTGTGTGTGGGATTTGGAGAGAACGAACGAGGAGGGTTTAGGAAATAATGGGGGAGAAAATCTGATTTTTAAACATTTAAAACGCCCCAACTAGGTTCAGACGGCCGTCTGAAATTTTTTTCTCCTTACTGGTTTTGGGACGGCCGTCCCACATTTACACCTATTTTTGGGACGGCCGTCCCACAGGCAGTGGTGCAATTTTTTTTTTTTTTTTTTTTTTTTTTTTTACGGACGGCCGACTCGACCCTCGATCACGTTTTTGACCCTGAAAAGTAAAATTCAAATAGTGAATTAGAATGCATGCTTATGACAATAAAAAAAAAAAAACGAAACGAAAAATTAACGAAAACTACG